>NW_026267058.1:0-60608 GCF_000147395.1 Oryza glaberrima | reverse complement strand
TGCCATATATTGGCCCACACGGGTGCGATGTTTTTGACCGGAATGAAAAGTCAAAAAGCACCAAAACATGATTTTTTGACATATTGGAGTGCATTGGGTGCGTTCGTGGCAAAAACACACTTCGTGATTCGCGCGGCGAGCTTTTGTCAATTAATGTCAATATTGGTACACGAGGGTGCGATGTTTTTCACCGGAATGAAAAAGTTCAAAAAGCACCAAAACAAGATTTTTGTCCATATTGGAGTGTATTGGGTGCGTTCGTGGCAAAAACTCACTTCGTGATTCACGCCGCGAACTTTTGTCAATTAATGCCAATGTTGGCTTATATTGGGCCACACGGGTGCGATGTTTTTGACCGGAATGAAAAAGTTCAAAAAGCACCAAAACATGATTTTTGGACATGCTGGAGTGTATTGGGTGCGTTCGTGGCAAAAACTCAATTCGTGATTCGCGCGGCGAACTTTTGTCAATTAATGCCAATATTGGTACACGAGGGTGCGGTGTTTTTCACCGGAATGAAAAAGTTCAAAAAGCACCAAAACATGATTTTTGTCCATATAGGAGTGTATTGGGTGTGTTCGTGGCAAAAACTCACTTCGTGATTCGCGCGGCGAACTTTTGTCAATTAATTACAATGTTGCCATATATTGGCCCACACGGGTGCGATGTTTTTGACTGGAATGAAAAAGTTCAAAAAGCACCAAAACATGATTTTTTGACATATTGGAGTGCATTGGGTGCGTTCGTGGCAAAAACACACTTCGTGATTCGCGCGGCGAACTTTTGTCAATTAATGCCAATATTGGTACACCAGGGTGCGATGTTTTTTAACGGAATGAAAAACTTCAAAAAGCACCAAAACATGATTTTTGTCCATATAGGAGTGTATTGGGTGTGTTCGTGTCAAAAACTCACTTCGTGATTCGCGCGGCGAACTTTTGTCAATTAATTACAATGTTGCAATATATTGGCCCACACGGGTGCGATGTTTTTGACCGGAATGAAAAAGTTCAAAAAGCACCAAAACATGATTTTTTGACATATTGGAGTGCATTGGGTGCGTTCGTGGCAAAAACACACTTCGTGATTCGCGCGGCGAACTTTTGTCAATTAATGCCAATATTGGTACACGAGGGTGCGATGTTTTTGACCGGAATGAAAAAGTTCAAAAAGCACCAAAACTGATTATTGTCCATATTGGAGTGTATTGGGTGCGTTCGTGGCAAAAACTCACTTCGTGATTCGCGCGGCGAACTTTTGTCAATTAATGCCAATATTGGTACACGAGGGTGCGATGTTGGCATATATTGGCCCACACGGGTGCGATGTTTTTGACCGGAATGAAAAAGTTGTAAAAGCACCAAAACATTATTTTTGGACATATTGGAGTGCATTGGGTGCTGTCGTGGCAAAAACACACTTCGTACTTCGTGTGCGAACTTTTGTCAATTAATGCCAATATTGGTACACGAGGGTGCGATATTTTTGAACGGAATGAGAAACATCAAAAAGCACCAAAAAACATGATTTTTGTCAACATTGCAGTGTATTGGGCGCGTTCGTGGCAAAAACTCACTTCATGATTCACGCCGCGAACTTTTGTCAATTAATGCCAATGTTGGCTTATATTGGGCCACACGGGTGCGATGTTTTTGACCGGAATGAAAAAGTTCAAAAAGCACCAAAACATGATTTTTGGACATGCTGGAGTGTATTGGGTGCATTCGTGGCAAAAACTCAATTCGTGATTCGCGCGGCGAACTTTTGTCAATTAATGCCAATATTGGTACACGAGGGTGCGGTGTTTTTCACCGGAATGAAAAAGTTCAAAAAGCACCGAAACAAGATTTTTGTCCATATTGGAGTGTATTGGGTGCGTTCGTGGCAAAAACTCACTTCGTGCTTCGTGTGCGACCTTTGGTCAATTAATGCCAATATTGGTACACGAGGGTGTGATATTTTTGAACGGAATGAAAAACTTCAAAAAGCACCAAAAAACATGATTTTTGTCAATATTGGAGTGTATTGGGTGCGTTCGTGGCAAAAACTCACTTCTTGATTCGCGCGGCGAACTTTTGTCAATTAATAACAATGTTACCATATATTGGCCCACACGGGTGCGATGTTTTTGACCGGAATGAAAAAGTTCTAAAAGCACCAAAACATGATTTTTGGACATATTGGAGTGCATTGGGTGCGTTCGTGGCAAAAACTCACTTCGTGATTCGCGCGCGAACTTTTGTCAATTAATGCCAATATTGGTACACGAGGGTGCGATGTTTTTGAACGGAATGAAAAACTTCAAAAAGCACCAAAACATGATTTTTGGACATGCTGGAGTGTATTCGGTGCGTTCGGGGCAAAAACACACTTCGTGATTCGTGCGGCGAACTTTTGTCAATTAATGCCAATATTGGTACACGAGGGTGCGATATTTTTGAACGGAATGAGAAACATCAAAAAGCACCAAAAAACATGATTTTTGTCAACATTGCAGTGTATTGGGCGCGTTCGTGGCAAAAACTCACTTCATGATTCACGCCGCGAACTTTTGTCAATTAATGCCAATGTTGGCTTATATTGGGCCACACGGGTGCGATGTTTTTGACCGGAATGAAAAAGTTCAAAAAGCACCAAAACATGATTTTTGGACATGCTGGAGTGTATTGGGTGCATTCGTGGCAAAAACTCAATTCGTGATTCGCGCGGCGAACTTTTGTCAATTAATGCCAATATTGGTACACGAGGGTGCGGTGTTTTTCACCGGAATGAAAAAGTTCAAAAAGCACCGAAACAAGATTTTTGTCCATATTGGAGTGTATTGGGTGCGTTCGTGGCAAAAACTCACTTCGTGCTTCGTGTGCGACCTTTGGTCAATTAATGCCAATATTGGTACACGAGGGTGTGATATTTTTGAACGGAATGAAAAACTTCAAAAAGCACCAAAAAACATGATTTTTGTCAATATTGGAGTGTATTGGGTGCGTTCGTGGCAAAAACTCACTTCTTGATTCGCGCGGCGAACTTTTGTCAATTAATAACAATGTTGCCATATATTGGCCCACACGGGTGCGATGTTTTTGACCGGAATGAAAAAGTTCAAAAAGCACCAAAACATGATTTTTTGACATATTGGAGTGCATTGGGTGCGTTCGTGGCAAAAACACACTTCGTGATTCGCGCGGCGAACTTTTGTCAATTAATGCCAATATTGGTACACGAGGGTGCGATGTTTTTGACCGGAATGAAAAAGTTCAAAATGCACCAAAACTTGATTTTTGGACATGCTGGATTGTATTGGGTGCGTTCGTGGCAAAAACTCACTTCGTGATTCGCGTGCGAACTTATGTCAATTAATTAGAATGTTGCCATATATTGGCCCACACGGGTGCGATGTTTTTGACCGGAATGAAAAAGATCAAACAGCACCAAAACATGATTTTTGGACATATTGGAGTGCATTGGGTGCGTTCGGGGCAAAAACACACTTCGTGATTCGCGCGGCGAACTTTTGTCAACTAATGCCAACAATGCATATATTGGCCCACAAAAGTGCGATATGTTTGACCGGAATGAAAAAGTTCAAAAAGCACCAAAACATTGTTTTTGGACATATTGGAGTGCATTGGGTGCGTTCGTGGCGTAATACACACTACGTGATTCGCGCGGCGAACTTTTTTCATTTAATGCCAATATTGGTACACGAGGGTGCGATGTTTTTGACCGGAATGAAAAAGTTGAAAAAGCACCAAAACAAGATTTTTGTCCATATTGGAGTGTATTGGGTGCGTTCGTGGCAAAAACTCACTTCGTGATTCGCGCGGCGAACTTTTGTCAATTAATGCCAATATTGGCTTATATTGGCCCACACGTGTGCGATGTTTTTGACCGGAATGAAAAAGTTCAAAAAGCACCAAAACATGATTTTTGGACATGCTGGAGTGTATTGGGTGCGTTTGTGGGAAAAACTCACTTCGTGACTCGCGTGCGAACTTTTGTCAATTAATGCCAATATTGGTACAAGCTGGTGCGATGTTTTTGACCGGAATGAAAAAGTTCAAAAAGCACCAAAACAAGATTTTTGTCCATATTGGAGTGTATTGGGTGCGTTCGTGGCAAAAACTCACTTCGTGATTCGCGCGGCGAACTTTTGTCAATTAATAAGAATGTTGCCATAAATTGGCCCACACGGGTGCGATGTTTTTGACCGGAATGAAAAAGTTCAAAAAGCACCAAAACATGATTTTTGGACATGCTGGAGTGTATTGGGTGCGTTCGTGGCAAAAACTCACTTCGTGATTCGCGTGCGAACTTTTGTCAATTAATAAGAATGTTGCCATAAATTGGCCCACACGGGTGCGATGTTTTTGACCGGAATGAAAAAGATCAAAAAGCACCAAAACATGATTTTTGGACATATTGGAGTGCATTGGGTGCGTTCGTGGCAAAGACACACTTCGTGATTCGCGCGGCGAACTTTCGTCAATTAATGCCAATATTGGTACACGAGGGTGCGATGTTTTTGACCAGAATGAAAAAGTTCAAAAAGCACCAAAACAAGATTTTTGTCCATATTGGAGTGTATTGGGTGCGTTCGTGGCAAAAACTCACTTCGTGATTCGCGCGGCGAACTTTTGTCAATTAATGCCAATATTGGTACACGAGGGTGCGATGTTTTTGACCGGAATGAAAAAGTTCAAAAAGCACCAAAACATGATTTTTGGACATGCTGGAGTGTATTGGGTTCGTTCGTGGGAAAAACTCACTTCGTGATTCGCGCGGCGAACTTTTGTCAATTAATGCCAATATTGGTACACAAGGGTGCGATGTTTTTGACCGGAATGAAAAAGTTGAAAAAGCACCAAAACAAGATTTTTGTCCATATTGGAGTGTATTGGGTGCGTTCGTGGCAAAAACTCACTTCGTGATTCGCGCGGCGAACTTTTGTCAATTAATGCCAATATTGGCTTATATTGGCCCACACGTGTGCGATGTTTTTGACCGGAATGAAAAAGTTCAAAAAGCACCAAAACATGATTTTTGGACATGCTGGAGTGTATTGGGTGCATTCGTGGGAAAAACTCACTTCGTGATTCGCGTGCGAACTTTTGTCAATTAATGCCAATATTGGTACAAGATGGTGCGATGTTTTTGACCGGAATAAAAAAGTTGAAAAAGCACCAAAAAAGATTTTTGTCCATATTGGAGTGTAATGGGTGCGTTCGTGGCAAAAACTCACTTCGTGATTCGCGCGGCGAACTTTTGTCAATTAATGCCAACAATGGCATATATTGGCCCACAAAAGTGCGATATTTTTGACCATAATGAAAAAGTTCAAAAAGCACCAAAACATGATTTTTGGACATGCTGGAGTGTATTGGGTGCGTTCGTGGGAAAAACTCACTTCGTGATTCGCGTGCGAACTTTTGTCAATTAATGCCAATATTGGTACACGAGGGTGCGATGTTTTTGACCGGAATGAAAAAGTTCAAAAAGCACCAAAACAAGATTTTTGTCCAGATTGGAGTGTGTTGGGTACGTTCGTGGCAAAAACTCACTTCGTGATTCGCGCGGCGAACATTTGTCAATTAATGCCAATATTGGCTTATATTGGGCCACACGGGTGCGATGTTTTTGACCGGAATGAAAAAGTTCAAAAAGCACCAAAACATGGTTTTTGTACATATTGGAGTGCATTGGGTGCGTTCGTGGCAAATACACACTTCGTGATTCGCGCGGCGAACTTTTGTCAATTAATGCCAATATTGGTACACGAGGGTGCGATGTTTTTGACTGGAATGAAAAAGTTCATAAAGCACCAAAACATGATTTTTGGACATATTGGAGTGCATTGGGTGCATTCGTGGCAAAAACACACTTTGTGATTCGCGCGGCGAACTTTTGTCAATTAATGCCAATATTGGTACACGAGGGTGCGATGTTTTTGACCGGAATGAAAAAGTTGAAAAAGCACCAAAACAAGATTTTTGTCCATAATTGAGTGTATTGGGTGCGTTCGTGGCAAATACACACTTCGTGATTCGCGCGGCGAACTTTTGTCAATTAATGCCAATATTGGCTTATATTGGCCCACACGTGTGCTATGTTTTTGACCGGAATGAAAAAGTTCAAAAAGCACCAAAACAAGATTTTTGTCCATATTGGAGTGTATTGGGTGCGTTTGTGGGAAAAACTCACTTCGTGACTCGCGTGCGAACTTTTGTCAATTAATGCCAATATTGGTACAAGCTGGTGCGATGTTTTTGACCGGAATGAAAAAGTTGAAAAACCACCAAAACAAGATTTTTGTCCATATTGGAGTGTATTGGGTGCGTTCGTGGCAAAAACTCACTTCGTGATTCGCGCTGCGAACTTTTGTCAATTAATGCCAACAATGGCATATATTGGCCCACAAAAGTGCGATATTTTTGACCATAATGAAAAAGTTCAAAAAGCACCAAAACATGGTTTTTGGACATATTGGAGTGCATTGGGTGCATTCGTGGCAAAAACACACTTTGAGATTCGCGCGGCGAACTTTTGTCATTTAATGCCAATATTGGTACACGAGGGTGCGATGTTTTTGACCGGAATGAAAAAGTTCAAAAAGCACCAAAACAAGATTTTTGTCCATATTGGAGTGTATTGGGTGCGTTCGTGGCAAAAACTCACTTCGTGATTCGCGCGGCGAACATTTGTCAATTAATGCCAATATTGGCTTATATTGGGCCACACGGGTGCGATGTTTTTGACCGGAATGAAAAAGTTCAAAAAGCACCAAAACATGATTTTTGTACATATTGGAGTGCATTGGGTGCGTTCGTGGCAAATACACACTTCGTGATTCGCGCGGCGAACTTTTGTCAATTAATGCCAATATTGGTACACGAGGGTGCGATGTTTTTGACTGGAATGAAAAAGTTCATAAAGCACCAAAACATGATTTTTGGACATATTGGAGTGCATTGGGTGCATTCGTGGCAAAAACACACTTTGTGATTCGCGCGGCGAACTTTTGTCAATTAATGCCAATATTGGTACACGAGGGTGCGATGTTTTTGACCGGAATGAAAAAGTTGAAAAAGCACCAAAACAAGATTTTTGTCCATAATTGAGTGTATTGGGTGCGTTCGTGGCAAATACACACTTCGTGATTCGCGCGGCGAACTTTTGTCAATTAATGCCAATATTGGCTTATATTGGCCCACACGTGTGCTATGTTTTTGACCGGAATGAAAAAGTTCAAAAAGCACCAAAACAAGATTTTTGTCCATATTGGAGTGTATTGGGTGCGTTTGTGGGAAAAACTCACTTCGTGACTCGCGTGCGAACTTTTGTCAATTAATGCCAATATTGGTACAAGCTGGTGCGATGTTTTTGACCGGAATGAAAAAGTTGAAAAACCACCAAAACAAGATTTTTGTCCATATTGGAGTGTATTGGGTGCGTTCGTGGCAAAAACTCACTTCGTGATTCGCGCTGCGAACTTTTGTCAATTAATGCCAACAATGGCATATATTGGCCCACAAAAGTGCGATATTTTTGACCATAATGAAAAAGTTCAAAAAGCACCAAAACATGGTTTTTGGACATATTGGAGTGCATTGGGTGCATTCGTGGCAAAAACACACTTTGAGATTCGCGCGGCGAACTTTTGTCATTTAATGCCAATATTGGTACACGAGGGTGCGATGTTTTTGACCGGAATGAAAAAGTTCAAAAAGCACCAAAACAAGATTTTTGTCCATATTGGAGTGTATTGGGTGCGTTCGTGGCAAAAACTCACTTCGTGATTCGCGCGGCGAACATTTGTCAATTAATGCCAATATTGGCTTATATTGGGCCACACGGGTGCGATGTTTTTGACCGGAATGAAAAAGTTCAAAAAGCACCAAAACATGATTTTTGTACATATTGGAGTGCATTGGGTGCGTTCGTGGCAAATACACACTTCGTGATTCGCGCGGCGAACTTTTGTCAATTAATGCCAATATTGGTACACGAGGGTGCGATGTTTTTGACTGGAATGAAAAAGTTCATAAAGCACCAAAACATGATTTTTGGACATATTGGAGTGCATTGGGTGCATTCGTGGCAAAAACACACTTTGTGATTCGCGCGGCGAACTTTTGTCAATTAATGCCAATATTGGTACACGAGGGTGCGATGTTTTTGACCGGAATGAAAAAGTTGAAAAAGCACCAAAACAAGATTTTTGTCCATAATTGAGTGTATTGGGTGCGTTCGTGGCAAATACACACTTCGTGATTCGCGCGGCGAACTTTTGTCAATTAATGCCAATATTGGCTTATATTGGCCCACACGTGTGCTATGTTTTTGACCGGAATGAAAAAGTTCAAAAAGCACCAAAACAAGATTTTTGTCCATATTGGAGTGTATTGGGTGCGTTTGTGGGAAAAACTCACTTCGTGACTCGCGTGCGAACTTTTGTCAATTAATGCCAATATTGGTACAAGCTGGTGCGATGTTTTTGACCGGAATGAAAAAGTTGAAAAACCACCAAAACAAGATTTTTGTCCATATTGGAGTGTATTGGGTGCGTTCGTGGCAAAAACTCACTTCGTGATTCGCGCTGCGAACTTTTGTCAATTAATGCCAACAATGGCATATATTGGCCCACAAAAGTGCGATATTTTTGACCATAATGAAAAAGTTCAAAAAGCACCAAAACATGGTTTTTGGACATATTGGAGTGCATTGGGTGCATTCGTGGCAAAAACACACTTTGAGATTCGCGCGGCGAACTTTTGTCATTTAATGCCAATATTGGTACACGAGGGTGCGATGTTTTTGACCGGAATGAAAAAGTTCAAAAAGCACCAAAACAAGATTTTTGTCCATATTGGAGTGTATTGGGTGCGTTCGTGGCAAAAACTCACTTCGTGATTCGCGCGGCGAACATTTGTCAATTAATGCCAATATTGGCTTATATTGGGCCACACGGGTGCGATGTTTTTGACCGGAATGAAAAAGTTCAAAAAGCACCAAAACATGATTTTTGCACATATTGGAGTGCATTGGGTGCGTTCGTGGCAAATACACACTTCGTGATTCGCGCGGCGAACTTTTGTCAATTAATGCCAATATTGGTACACGAGGGTGCGATGTTTTTGACTGGAATGAAAAAGTTCATAAAGCACCAAAACATGATTTTTGGACATATTGGAGTGCATTGGGTGCATTCGTGGCAAAAACACACTTTGTGATTCGCGCGGCGAACTTTTGTCAATTAATGCCAATATTGGTACACGAGGGTGCGATGTTTTTGACCGGAATGAAAAAGTTCAAAAAGCACCAAAACAAGATTTTTGTCCATATTGGAGTGTATTGGGTGCGTTCGTGGCAAAAACTCACTTCGTGATTCGCGCGGCGAACTTTTGTCAATTAATGCCAATATTGGTACACGAGGGTGCGATGTTTTTGACCGGAATGAAAAAGTTCAAAAAGCACCAAAACAAGATTTTTGTCCATATTGGAGTGTATTGGGTGCGTTCGTGGCAAAAACTCACTTCGTGATTCGCGCGGCGAACTTTTGTCAATTAATGCCAACAATGGCATATATTGGCCCACAAAAGTGCGATATTTTTGACCGGAATGAAAAAGTTCAAAAAGCACCAAAACATGGTTTTTGGACATATTGGAGTGCATTGGGTGCGTTCGTGGCAAAAACACACATCGTGATTCGCGCGGCGAACTTTTGTCAATTAATGCCAATATTGGTACACGAGGGTGCGATGTTATTGACCGGAATGAAAAAGATCAAAAAGCACCAAAACATGATTTTTGGACATATTGGAGTGCATTGGGTGCGTTCGTGGCAAAAACACACTTCGTGATTCGCGCGGCGAACTTTTGTCAATTAATGCCAACAATGCATATATTGGCCCACAAAAGTGCGATATGATTGACCGGAATGAAAAAGTTCAAAAAGCACCAAAACATGGTTTTTGGACATATTGGAGTGCATTGGGTGCGTTCGTGGCGAATACACACTACGTGATTCGCGCGGCGAACTTTTGTCAATTAATGCCAATATTGGTACACGAGGGTGCGATGTTTTTGACCGGAATGAAAAAGTTGAAAAAGCACCAAAACAAGATTTTTGTCCATATTGGAGTGTATTGGGTGCGTTCGTGGCAAATACACACTTCGTGATTCGCGCAGCGAACTTTTGTCAATTAATGCCAATATTGGTACACGAGGGTGCGATGTTATTGACCGGAATGAAAAAGTTCAAAAAGCACCAAAACATAATTTTTGGACATGCTGGATTGTATTGGTTGCGTTCGTGGCAAAAACTCACTTCGTGATTCGCGTGCGAACTTTTGTCAATTAATAAGAATGTAGCCATATATTGGCCCACACGGGTGCGATGTTTTTGACCGGAATGAAAAAGATCAAAAAGCACCAAAACATGATTTTTGGACATATTGGAGTGCATTGGGTGCGTTCGTGGCAAAAACACACTTCGTGATTCGCGCGGCGAACTTTTGTCAATTAATGCCAACAATGCATATATTGGCCCACAAAAGTGCGATATGATTGACCGGAATGAAAAAGTTCAAAAAGCACCAAAACATGGTTTTTGGACATATTGGAGTGCATTGGGTGCGTTCGTGGCGAATACACACTACGTGATTCGCGCGGCGAACTTTTGTCAATTAATGCCAATATTGGTACATGATGCGAACCCGCTAGGGTTTGTGGCCCGATCTTTCGATGAGAGGTAAGGGATAACTCGATTGGATGAAGACGACGTTCACGGCCCGACTACAACCGTCCAAAGACGCTGCGCCTTAGCAACCGATACACCGTCTCCTATGGTCGCCGCGAACTTGTGGTGCGTGTCAACCCGGCCACGAGGGCACTCGTCCTGCAAGCAATCGAAGAACAAGCAAGAACAAGTAGGACAAGCACTGAAATTGCTAGATAAAGATGAAAGTTTCGCTATCAAACACAATATGGTGGGGTTCCGATTACAGGCAGACGGGCGGTTTAGCCAACACGCGCGCTGCGAGCCGGTAGCAAGTAGCTATCTCTATCATCAAAACCCAAGAAACTCTAAAGGGGTACCTAACTATTTAAGGAGGTGGGAGGACGACCTAAGGGAACCCTAGGGTCGTGCTCCACCTGGTTGGGGCGCACCCCACATGGGCCCCACTTGGGCCGGGGTCCCAGACGAAGTTACAAGCCCATAGGCCCATTATAGGTGACGCAGCACCTTGTTGCTTCAATTGCGGCTCCATAAGATGGAATTTCGCAATGAGGCTGGATCCATTGGAAAGAGGACTCCATGAGCTTTCCATCAAGTACTCACGGGCCGAAAACGGAGGTCGTATGCAGATTCGGCGGCCGTTTGAAGTCAGCAGTGTAGTAGGTGGCCGAATCGGATTCCAGCACTTGGAGGACTTGATCTTGATATCTTCTTGTTCATCCATGATGTGAGCAATGGTTGCATCCGTGGTAGCCATGGTCACATCATCCTCCCCTTCTTCACGGAAAACCGTCCTCGGTTTTTCCATATGGTGCTCTTTGCGTAGTCCATTTACAACAACCTGTTTCTTCCAATCAAAACAAGGCAAACTCGAGACAATTTGGTTAGCAATAACATTTTTCTGTAGCTTGCATGTTTTATCCACATGTACAGGAAGTTCTAAATCTGAGCAAACGTAAACTCTATGCACAAAATATATTCCAAGATCATTATAATTGCCAAAGATGTGAAATATAACATTACGAGGACATGGCAAATCAGAATGAGCAAATATTTTGTCCTTCAAACAATTGAGCTCACAAGAACCATCAAACATAATATAGCCCAATGTATTTAAAGAAGATTGCAATTGAAGTTCATCATTCTCGCTGGACGTGTGAATAACATACTTATATTCAGTACATGGAGAATCAAGATTAAAAGTAGCATGTTCATTCACTAGTTGTGGAATGGATATAAGTGAAGTACTATCGCACAACTCTTCTTTATCACAAGGAACAGAATGCAAATCAACTTGTGACAAAGGCAATTCAGAAGTAGGTTCCACTAAAGTTTGCTCTAGGTCAGCATGGAAAGTGGAAAAATGTAATTCATCAGAAGCATACTCACCTTGAGTAATTTCTGCACCATTTAATTTACCTTTTATGCCCTCTTTAGATAATGTAGGTGCATCAGCCTTCTCCTCATTCGCGAGTGATGGAAGTGACATCTCAAACATATCGTTCTTCTCATTTTGGGGACTGTTCTGAACTTCCTGCAAAACATCAGCGATAGGAGGCACACGCATAGCTTGTTGCTGCGTCGGGTTCTCCAAAATTTTGCGCTCAACATTGCAAGCAAGCATAAACAATTGGCCTATATGATTATATGTCACATTAACAAGCCCAGCCTGAATATTGGAATTAAGCCCTCTGAAAAATCTAGTCATTGTGTTCTCATAAGATTCTTGTAAACCACTATAAGTGATACAAATTTTAAAATCATGAAAGTACTCCCTAACAGTTTTGTCACCTTGTTTTAGATGTTCAAATTTCTCAAGGAGAGCACGTCTATAGTATGAAAACACAAATCTTTTTCTCATTAGTATTTTGCATTCATCCCAAGTTTCAAGCTCATTTCCCACAGTATGCCACCAAAAAGATGCAGAACTGGTACACTTATTACTAGCAGCCTTAATCATTTGAGCATTAGAGAAATCATACTCATCAAATTGTTTTTCTACTGCTAGCTCCCAATTAATGTATGCAGCGGAATCATACTTCCCATCAAAAGATGGCAAAACAGACTCCACTCTTGCAAGATTATGATCATGTACCTTATTTGCGTCATGCTGGTCACTTGCCATGTGTTGTCGCAAGTGAAAATGTCCACATGGAGCACGAACAGCTCCAAACTCTTTGTGTAACCCTGCCATAGTTAGTAGCAAACAAGAAACATATACAAGAATATATACGTTCCTATCAACTACTAGGTAGTGGAAGCTCACAAATCACACACACTCAAGCTTTACATCGAGCTCTTACAAGTTCTTACCAATGCAAGTGGAATGGTGACATACACCGACTCAACCAAGCACCCCAATGGAGGTTGGATATATCGATGCCTTGGCAAACACTTGCGATACGGCTGTAATCAAATCTGTGGAGCTCTAGGTAGGCTTAAATATGTAGCAAAGGAATAGCAAATGCTCAAATCAGATGATGCAAAGTTGAATAATTGTTCAAAGTCAAGTACCGTGCTGGTCCTAGGCTAGAACGAACTAGAGACGCGAGCCTAGACACAAACGATACCACAAGATAACACTAAAATCATCTCAAGCATCACTCTGATATACAAAACCAAGATCAAGAATAAACTGATTTTTTTTTTTCCTTGTCTCTTCTTTTTTTTTCTTTTTTTTTTTCACACTTTTTTTTTTTTTCGGTGCGGCTTTTTTTCTCTTTTCTTTATTTTAGCACCTTTCTGCCTTTTCTTTCTTTTTTTTATCTTTTTTTTTTCGATTTTTTTTTTTCGACCAGAACTGACCAAGGACCAAAATGCAAAGTTACAGGGACTCAAATGTAAATATAAAAATTACAGGGACTCAAATGTAAAAGTTCAAACCCAAAATTAGAACTATACAAAAATGGAATGTTGAATTTATGCCGGTTCCGTTTTTCCAAACAGATCTTGAAACCGACACCAAACAAAAATTCACCAAGGTGTTTGATACAACTCTGGAACCTTGTGATGTACGTGATTTGGTGGAGGGAGTCGAACTCAAGGAAGGAATGCCGCATGCATAGGTGGTGGGACTCGTGAAAAAGTCTGAAAGAAGGATTCCTTATTACCTTTTCTACGTGGCCCCGAAATAGAAACCAAACCAATCTAATCTCTACCTTCCATCTTCCTCACGCCTTCCTTCTTCCTCACGCGCATCAGCAGAACAACAGGAGCACGGGACAGCGTGCAACCACATACCAAAACACTAGATGCAACTCCACAACACCAAAACCGACCGACAGAAAGTTCTGAAAACTAGAAAAAATGGAACCCTGGCGGAAAGACGATTCCGTTTTCGTAGGTCCCGACGACAACAGAGACACAGAGGTGACGACGACTGTGGTATAAAACGTGACTAGAACTCGAAACTCTAAACGAACTAGATGCTAAGACCAGCAATACGACGTGACGATGCAAGACAAAATTCAACAAAGCAAAAACTGAAAAGAACAATGCAATGGCACAATATGGCTAGGTAAATGATACAAATTTTTTTGTATGGCTATTTTCTGGTTATAGGTAGATAAAAACTCACCGAGCAACGAAAGCTCTGATACCACCTGATGCGAACCCGCTAGGGTTTGTGGCCCGATCTTTCGATGAGAGGTAAGGGATAACTCGATTGGATGAAGACGACGTTCACGGCCCGACTACAACCGTCCAAAGACGCTGCGCCTTAGCAACCGATACACCGTCTCCTATGGTCGCCGCGAACTTGTGGTGCGTGTCAACCCGGCCACGAGGGCACTCGTCCTGCAAGCAATCGAAGAACAAGCAAGAACAAGTAGGACAAGCACTGAAATTGCTAGATAAAGATGAAAGTTTCGCTATCAAACACAATATGGTGGGGTTCCGATTACAGGCAGACGGGCGGTTTAGCCAACACGCGCGCTGCGAGCCGGTAGCAAGTAGCTATCTCTATCATCAAAACCCAAGAAACTCTAAAGGGGTACCTAACTATTTAAGGAGGTGGGAGGACGACCTAAGGGAACCCTAGGGTCGTGCTCCACCTGGTTGGGGCGCACCCCACATGGGCCCCACTTGGGCCGGGGTCCCAGACGAAGTTACAAGCCCATAGGCCCATTATAGGTGACGCAGCACCTTGTTGCTTCAATTGCGGCTCCATAAGATGGAATTTCGCAATGAGGCTGGATCCATTGGAAAGAGGACTCCATGAGCTTTCCATCAAGTACTCACGGGCCGAAAACGGAGGTCGTATGCAGATTCGGCGGCCGTTTGAAGTCAGCAGTGTAGTAGGTGGCCGAATCGGATTCCAGCACTTGGAGGACTTGATCTTGATATCTTCTTGTTCATCCATGATGTGAGCAATGGTTGCATCCGTGGTAGCCATGGTCACATCAGTACACGAGGGTGCGATGTTTTTGACCGGAATGAAAAAGTTGAAAAAGCACCAAAACAAGATTTTTGTCCATATTGGAGTGTATTGGGTGCGTTCGTGGCAAATACACACTTCGTGATTCGCGCGGCGAACTTTTGTCAATTAATGCCAATATTGGTACACGAGGGTGCGATGTTATTGACCGGAATGAAAAAGTTCAAAAAGCACCAAAACATGATTTTTGGACATGCTGGATTGTATTGGGTGCGTTCGTTGCAAAAACTCACTTCGTGATTCGCGTGCGAAGTTTTGTCAATTAATAAGAATGTAGCCATATATTGGCCCACACGGGTGCGATGTTATTGACCGGAATGAAAAAGATCAAAAAGCACCAAAACTTGATTTTTGGACATATTGGAGTGCATTGGGTGCGTTCGTGGCAAAAACACACTTCGTGATTCGCGCGGCGAACTTTTGTCAATTAATGCCAACAATGCATATATTGGCCCACAAAAGTGCGATATGATTGACCGGAATGAAAAAGTTCAAAAAGCACCAAAACATGGTTTTTGGACATATTGGAGTGCATTGGGTGCGTTCGTGGCGAATACACACTACGTGATTCGCGCGGCGAACTTTTGTCAATTAATGCCAATATTGGTACACGAGGGTGCGATGTTTTTGACCGGAATGAAAAAGTTGAAAAAGCACCAAAACAAGATTTTTGTCCATATTGGAGTGTATTGGGTGCGTTCGTGGCAAATACACACTTCGTGATTCGCGCGGCGAACTTTTGTCAATTAATGCCAATATTGGTACACGAGGGTGCGATGTTTTTGACCGGAATGAAAAAGTTGAAAAAGCACCAAAACAAGATTTTTGTCCATATTGGAGTGTATTGGGTGCGTTCGTGGCAAATACACACTTCGTGATTCGCGCGGCGAACTTTTGTCAATTAATGCCAATATTGGTACACGAGGGTGCGATGTTATTGACCGGAATGAAAAAGTTCAAAAAGCACCAAAACATGATTTTTGGACATGCTGGATTGTATTGGGTGCGTTCGTTGCAAAAACTCACTTCGTGATTCGCGTGCGAAGTTTTGTCAATTAATAAGAATGTAGCCATATATTGGCCCACACGGGTGCGATGTTTTTGACCGGAATGAAAAAGATCAAAAAGCACCAAAACTTGATTTTTGGACATATTGGAGTGCATTGGGTGCGTTCGTGGCAAAAACACACTTCGTGATTCGCGCGGCGAACTTTTGTCAATTAATGCCAACAATGCATATATTGGCCCACAAAAGTGCGATATGATTGACCGGAATGAAAAAGTTCAAAAAGCACCAAAACATGGTTTTTGGACATATTGGAGTGCATTGGGTGCGTTCGTGGCGAATACACACTACGTGATTCGCGCGGCGAACTTTTGTCAATTAATGCCAATATTGGTACACGAGGGTGCGATGTTTTTGACCGGAATGAAAAAGTTGAAAAAGCACCAAAACAAGATTTTTGTCCATATTGGAGTGTATTGGGTGCGTTCGTGGCAAATACACACTTCGTGATTCGCGCGGCGAACTTTTGTCAATTAATGCCAATATTGGTACACGAGGGTGCGATGTTATTGACCGGAATGAAAAAGTTCAAAAAGCACCAAAACATGACTTTTGGACTTGCTGGATTGTATTGGGTGCGTTCGTTGCAAAAACTCTCTTCGTGATTCGCGTGCGAAGTTTTGTCAATTAATAAGAATGTAGCCATATATTGGCCCACACGGGTGCGATGTTTTTGACCGGAATGAAAAAGATCAAAAAGCACCAAAACTTGATTTTTGGACATATTGGAGTGCATTGGGTGCGTTCGTGGCAAAAACACACTTCGTGATTCGCGCGGCGAACTTTTGTCAATTAATGCCAACAATGCATATATTGGCCCACAAAAGTGCGATATGATTGACCGGAATGAAAAAGTTCAAAAAGCACCAAAACATGGTTTTTGGACATATTGGAGTGCATTCGGTGCGTTCGTGGCGAATACACACTACGTGATTCGCGCGGCGAACTTTTGTCAATTAATGCCAATATTGGTACACGAGGGTGCGATGTTTTTGACCGGAATGAAAAAGTTGAAAAAGCACCAAAACAAGATTTTTGTCCATATTGGAGTGTATTGGGTGCGTTCGTGGCAAATACACACTTCGTGATTCGCGCGGCGAACTTTTGTCAATTAATGCCAATATTGGTACACGAGGGTGCGATGTTTTTGACCGGAATGAAAAAGTTGAAAAAGCACCAAAACAAGATTTTTGTCCATATTGGAGTGTATTGGGTGCGTTCGTGGCAAATACACACTTCGTGATTCGCGCGGCGAACTTTTGTCAATTAATGCCAATATTGGTACACGAGGGTGCGATGTTATTGACCGGAATGAAAAAGTTCAAAAAGCACCAAAACATGATTTTTGGACATGCTGGATTGTATTGGGTGCGTTCGTTGCAAAAACTCACTTCGTGATTCGCGGCGAACTTTTGTCAATTAATGCCAATATTGGTATACGAGGGTGCGATGTTATTGACCGGAATGAAAAAGTTCAAAAAGCACCAAAACATAATTTTTGGACATGCTGGATTGTATTGGTTGCGTTCGTGGCAAAAACTCACTTCGTGATTCGCGTGCGAACTTTTGTCAATTAATAAGAATGTAGCCATATATTGGCCCACACGGGTGCGATGTTTTTGACCGGAATGAAAAAGATCAAAAAGCACCAAAACTTGATTTTTGGACATATTGGAGTGCATTGGGTGCGTTCGTGGCAAAAACACACTTCGTGATTCGCGCGGCGAACTTTTGTCAATTAATGCCAACAATGCATATATTGGCCCACAAAAGTGCGATATGATTGACCGGAATGAAAAAGTTCAAAAAGCACCAAAACATGGTTTTTGGACATATTGGAGTGCATTGGGTGCGTTCGTGGCGAATACACACTACGTGATTCGCGCGGCGAACTTTTGTCAATTAATGCCAATATTGGTACACGAGGGTGCGATGTTTTTGACCGGAATGAAAAAGTTGAAAAAGCACCAAAACAAGATTTTTGTCCATATTGGAGTGTATTGGGTGCGTTCGTGGCAAATACACACTTCGTGATTCGCGCAGCGAACTTTTGTCAATTAATGCCAATATTGGTACACGAGGGTGCGATGTTATTGACCGGAATGAAAAAGTTCAAAAAGCACCAAAACATAATTTTTGGACATGCTGGATTGTATTGGTTGCGTTCGTGGCAAAAACTCACTTCGTGATTCGCGTGCGAACTTTTGTTAGTTAATAAGAATGTTGCCATATATTGGCCCACACGGGTGCGATGTTTTTGACCGGAATGAAAAAGATCAAAAAGCACCAAAACATGATTTTTGGACATATTGGAGTGCATTGGGTGCGTTCGTGGCAAATACACACTTCGTGATTCGCGCGGCGAACTTTCGTCAATTAATGCCAATATTGGTACACGAGGGTGCGATGTTTTTGACCGGAATGAAAAAGTTCAAAAAGCACCAAAACAAGATTTTTGTCCATATTGGAGTGTATTGGGTGCGTTCGTGGCAAAAACACACTTCGTGATTCGCGCAGCGAACTTTTGTCAATTAATGCCAATATTGGTACACGAGGGTGCGATGTTATTGACCGGAATGAAAAAGTTCAAAAAGCACCAAAACATAATTTTTGGACATGCTGGATTGTATTGGTTGCGTTCGTGGCAAAAACTCACTTCGTGATTCGCGTGCGAACTTTTGTCAATTAATAAGAATGTAGCCATATATTGGCCCACACGGGTGCGATGTTTTTGACCGGAATGAAAAAGATCAAAAAGCACCAAAACTTGATTTTTGGACATATTGGAGTGCATTGGGTGCGTTCGTGGCAAAAACACACTTCGTGATTCGCGCGGCGAACTTTTGTCAATTAATGCCAACAATGCATATATTGGCCCACAAAAGTGCGATATGATTGACCGGAATGAAAAAGTTCAAAAAGCACCAAAACATGGTTTTTGGACATATTGGAGTGCATTGGGTGCGTTCGTGGCGAATACACACTACGTGATTCGCGCGGCGAACTTTTGTCAATTAATGCCAATATTGGTACACGAGGGTGCGATGTTTTTGACCGGAATGAAAAAGTTGAAAAAGCACCAAAACAAGATTTTTGTCCATATTGGAGTGTATTGGGTGCGTTCGTGGCAAATACACACTTCGTGATTCGCGCGGCGAACTTTTGTCAATTAATGCCAATATTGGTACACGAGGGTGCGATGTTTTTGACCGGAATGAAAAAGTTGAAAAAGCACCAAAACAAGATTTTTGTCCATATTGGAGTGTATTGGGTGCGTTCGTGGCAAATACACACTTCGTGATTCGCGCGGCGAACTTTTGTCAATTAATGCCAATATTGGTACACGAGGGTGCGATGTTATTGACCGGAATGAAAAAGTTCAAAAAGCACCAAAACATGATTTTTGGACATGCTGGATTGTATTGGGTGCGTTCGTTGCAAAAACTCACTTCGTGATTCGCGTGCGAAGTTTTGTCAATTAATAAGAATGTAGCCATATATTGGCCCACACGGGTGCGATGTTTTTGACCGGAATGAAAAAGATCAAAAAGCACCAAAACTTGATTTTTGGACATATTGGAGTGCATTGGGTGCGTTCGTGGCAAAAACACACTTCGTGATTCGCGCGGCGAACTTTTGTCAATTAATGCCAACAATGCATATATTGGCCCACAAAAGTGCGATATGATTGACCGGAATGAAAAAGTTCAAAAAGCACCAAAACATGGTTTTTGGACATATTGGAGTGCATTGGGTGCGTTCGTGGCGAATACACACTACGTGATTCGCGCGGCGAACTTTTGTCAATTAATGCCAATATTGGTACACGAGGGTGCGATGTTTTTGACCGGAATGAAAAAGTTGAAAAAGCACCAAAACAAGATTTTTGTCCATATTGGAGTGTATTGGGTGCGTTCGTGGCAAATACACACTTCGTGATTCGCGCGGCGAACTTTTGTCAATTAATGCCAATATTGGTACACGAGGGTGCGATGTTATTGACCGGAATGAAAAAGTTCAAAAAGCACCAAAACATGATTTTTGGACATGCTGGATTGTATTGGGTGCGTTCGTTGCAAAAACTCACTTCGTGATTCGCGTGCGAAGTTTTGTCAATTAATAAGAATGTAGCCATATATTGGCCCACACGGGTGCGATGTTTTTGACCGGAATGAAAAAGATCAAAAAGCACCAAAACTTGATTTTTGGACATATTGGAGTGCATTGGGTGCGTTCGTGGCAAAAACACACTTCGTGATTCGCGCGGCGAACTTTTGTCAATTAATGCCAACAATGCATATATTGGCCCACAAAAGTGCGATATGATTGACCGGAATGAAAAAGTTCAAAAAGCACCAAAACATGGTTTTTGGACATATTGGAGTGCATTGGGTGCGTTCGTGGCGAATACACACTACGTGATTCGCGCGGCGAACTTTTGTCAATTAATGCCAATATTGGTACACGAGGGTGCGATGTTTTTGACCGGAATGAAAAAGTTGAAAAAGCACCAAAACAAGATTTTTGTCCATATTGGAGTGTATTGGGTGCGTTCGTGGCAAATACACACTTCGTGATTCGCGCGGCGAACTTTTGTCAATTAATGCCAATATTGGTACACGAGGGTGCGATGTTTTTGACCGGAATGAAAAAGTTGAAAAAGCACCAAAACAAGATTTTTGTCCATATTGGAGTGTATTGGGTGCGTTCGTGGCAAATACACACTTCGTGATTCGCGCGGCGAACTTTTGTCAATTAATGCCAATATTGGTACACGAGGGTGCGATGTTATTGACCGGAATGAAAAAGTTCAAAAAGCACCAAAACATGATTTTTGGACATGCTGGATTGTATTGGGTGCGTTCGTTGCAAAAACTCACTTCGTGATTCGCGTGCGAAGTTTTGTCAATTAATAAGAATGTAGCCATATATTGGCCCACACGGGTGCGATGTTTTTGACCGGAATGAAAAAGATCAAAAAGCACCAAAACTTGATTTTTGGACATATTGGAGTGCATTGGGTGCGTTCGTGGCAAAAACACACTTCGTGATTCGCGCGGCGAACTTTTGTCAATTAATGCCAACAATGCATATATTGGCCCACAAAAGTGCGATATGATTGACCGGAATGAAAAAGTTCAAAAAGCACCAAAACATGGTTTTTGGACATATTGGAGTGCATTGGGTGCGTTCGTGGCGAATACACACTACGTGATTCGCGCGGCGAACTTTTGTCAATTAATGCCAATATTGGTACACGAGGGTGCGATGTTTTTGACCGGAATGAAAAAGTTGAAAAAGCACCAAAACAAGATTTTTGTCCATATTGGAGTGTATTGGGTTCGTTCGTGGCAAATACACACTTCGTGATTCGCGCGGCGAACTTTTGTCAATTAATGCCAATATTGGTACACGAGGGTGCGATGTTATTGACCGGAATGAAAAAGTTCAAAAAGCACCAAAACATGATTTTTGGACATGCTGGATTGTATTGGGTGCGTTCGTTGCAAAAACTCACTTCGTGATTCGCGTGCGAAGTTTTGTCAATTAATAAGAATGTAGCCATATATTGGCCCACACGGGTGCGATGTTTTTGACCGGAATGAAAAAGATCAAAAAGCACCAAAACTTGATTTTTGGACATATTGGAGTGCATTGGGTGCGTTCGTGGCAAAAACACACTTCGTGATTCGCGCGGCGAACTTTTGTCAATTAATGCCAACAATGCATATATTGGCCCACAAAAGTGCGATATGATTGACCGGAATGAAAAAGTTCAAAAAGCACCAAAACATGGTTTTTGGACATATTGGAGTGCATTGGGTGCGTTCGTGGCGAATACACACTACGTGATTCGCGCGGCGAACTTTTGTCAATTAATGCCAATATTGGTACACGAGGGTGCGATGTTTTTGACCGGAATGAAAAAGTTGAAAAAGCACCAAAACAAGATTTTTGTCCATATTGGAGTGTATTGGGTGCGTTCGTGGCAAATACACACTTCGTGATTCGCGCGGCGAACTTTTGTCAATTAATGCCAATATTGGTACACGAGGGTGCGATGTTATTGACCGGAATGAAAAAGTTCAAAAAGCACCAAAACATGATTTTTGGACATGCTGGATTGTATTGGGTGCGTTCGTTGCAAAAACTCACTTCGTGATTCGCGTGCGAAGTTTTGTCAATTAATAAGAATGTAGCCATATATTGGCCCACACGGGTGCGATGTTTTTGACCGGAATGAAAAAGATCAAAAAGCACCAAAACTTGATTTTTGGACATATTGGAGTGCATTGGGTGCGTTCGTGGCAAAAACACACTTCGTGATTCGCGCGGCGAACTTTTGTCAATTAATGCCAACAATGCATATATTGGCCCACAAAAGTGCGATATGATTGACCGGAATGAAAAAGTTCAAAAAGCACCAAAACATGGTTTTTGGACATATTGGAGTGCATTGGGTGCGTTCGTGGCGAATACACACTACGTGATTCGCGCGGCGAACTTTTGTCAATTAATGCCAATATTGGTACACGAGGGTGCGATGTTTTTGACCGGAATGAAAAAGTTGAAAAAGCACCAAAACAAGATTTTTGTCCATATTGGAGTGTATTGGGTGCGTTCGTGGCAAATACACACTTCGTGATTCGCGCGGCGAACTTTTGTCAATTAATGCCAATATTGGTACACGAGGGTGCGATGTTTTTGACCGGAATGAAAAAGTTGAAAAAGCACCAAAACAAGATTTTTGTCCATATTGGAGTGTATTGGGTGCGTTCGTGGCAAATACACACTTCGTGATTCGCGCGGCGAACTTTTGTCAATTAATGCCAATATTGGTACACGAGGGTGCGATGTTATTGACCGGAATGAAAAAGTTCAAAAAGCACCAAAACATGATTTTTGGACATGCTGGATTGTATTGGGTGCGTTCGTTGCAAAAACTCACTTCGTGATTCGCGTGCGAAGTTTTGTCAATTAATAAGAATGTAGCCATATATTGGCCCACACGGGTGCGATGTTTTTGACCGGAATGAAAAAGATCAAAAAGCACCAAAACTTGATTTTTGGACATATTGGAGTGCATTGGGTGCGTTCGTGGCAAAAACACACTTCGTGATTCGCGCGGCGAACTTTTGTCAATTAATGCCAACAATGCATATATTGGCCCACAAAAGTGCGATATGATTGACCGGAATGAAAAAGTTCAAAAAGCACCAAAACATGGTTTTTGGACATATTGGAGTGCATTGGGTGCGTTCGTGGCGAATACACACTACGTGATTCGCGCGGCGAACTTTTGTCAATTAATGCCAATATTGGTACACGAGGGTGCGATGTTTTTGACCGGAATGAAAAAGTTGAAAAAGCACCAAAACAAGATTTTTGTCCATATTGGAGTGTATTGGGTGCGTTCGTGGCAAATACACACTTCGTGATTCGCGCGGCGAACTTTTGTCAATTAATGCCAATATTGGTACACGAGGGTGCGATGTTATTGACCGGAATGAAAAAGTTCAAAAAGCACCAAAACATGATTTTTGGACATGCTGGATTGTATTGGGTGCGTTCGTTGCAAAAACTCACTTCGTGATTCGCGTGCGAAGTTTTGTCAATTAATAAGAATGTAGCCATATATTGGCCCACACGGGTGCGATGTTTTTGACCGGAATGAAAAAGATCAAAAAGCACCAAAACTTGATTTTTGGACATATTGGAGTGCATTGGGTGCGTTCGTGGCAAAAACACACTTCGTGATTCGCGCGGCGAACTTTTGTCAATTAATGCCAACAATGCATATATTGGCCCACAAAAGTGCGATATGATTGACCGGAATGAAAAAGTTCAAAAAGCACCAAAACATGGTTTTTGGACATATTGGAGTGCATTGGGTGCGTTCGTGGCGAATACACACTACGTGATTCGCGCGGCGAACTTTTGTCAATTAATGCCAATATTGGTACACGAGGGTGCGATGTTTTTGACCGGAATGAAAAAGTTGAAAAAGCACCAAAACAAGATTTTTGTCCATATTGGAGTGTATTGGGTGCGTTCGTGGCAAATACACACTTCGTGATTCGCGCGGCGAACTTTTGTCAATTAATGCCAATATTGGTACACGAGGGTGCGATGTTATTGACCGGAATGAAAAAGTTCAAAAAGCACCAAAACATGATTTTTGGACATGCTGGATTGTATTGGGTGCGTTCGTTGCAAAAACTCACTTCGTGATTCGCGTGCGAAGTTTTGTCAATTAATAAGAATGTAGCCATATATTGGCCCACACGGGTGCGATGTTATTGACCGGAATGAAAAAGATCAAAAAGCACCAAAACTTGATTTTTGGACATATTGGAGTGCATTGGGTGCGTTCGTGGCAAAAACACACTTCGTGATTCGCGCGGCGAACTTTTGTCAATTAATGCCAACAATGCATATATTGGCCCACAAAAGTGCGATATGATTGACCGGAATGAAAAAGTTCAAAAAGCACCAAAACATGGTTTTTGGACATATTGGAGTGCATTGGGTGCGTTCGTGGCGAATACACACTACGTGATTCGCGCGGCGAACTTTTGTCAATTAATGCCAATATTGGTACACGAGGGTGCGATGTTTTTGACCGGAATGAAAAAGTTGAAAAAGCACCAAAACAAGATTTTTGTCCATATTGGAGTGTATTGGGTGCGTTCGTGGCAAATACACACTTCGTGATTCGCGCGGCGAACTTTTGTCAATTAATGCCAATATTGGTACACGAGGGTGCGATGTTTTTGACCGGAATGAAAAAGTTGAAAAAGCACCAAAACAAGATTTTTGTCCATATTGGAGTGTATTGGGTGCGTTCGTGGCAAATACACACTTCGTGATTCGCGCGGCGAACTTTTGTCAATTAATGCCAATATTGGTACACGAGGGTGCGATGTTATTGACCGGAATGAAAAAGTTCAAAAAGCACCAAAACATGATTTTTGGACATGCTGGATTGTATTGGGTGCGTTCGTTGCAAAAACTCACTTCGTGATTCGCGTGCGAAGTTTTGTCAATTAATAAGAATGTAGCCATATATTGGCCCACACGGGTGCGATGTTTTTGACCGGAATGAAAAAGATCAAAAAGCACCAAAACTTGATTTTTGGACATATTGGAGTGCATTGGGTGCGTTCGTGGCAAAAACACACTTCGTGATTCGCGCGGCGAACTTTTGTCAATTAATGCCAACAATGCATATATTGGCCCACAAAAGTGCGATATGATTGACCGGAATGAAAAAGTTCAAAAAGCACCAAAACATGGTTTTTGGACATATTGGAGTGCATTGGGTGCGTTCGTGGCGAATACACACTACGTGATTCGCGCGGCGAACTTTTGTCAATTAATGCCAATATTGGTACACGAGGGTGCGATGTTTTTGACCGGAATGAAAAAGTTGAAAAAGCACCAAAACAAGATTTTTGTCCATATTGGAGTGTATTGGGTTCGTTCGTGGCAAATACACACTTCGTGATTCGCGCGGCGAACTTTTGTCAATTAATGCCAATATTGGTACACGAGGGTGCGATGTTATTGACCGGAATGAAAAAGTTCAAAAAGCACCAAAACATGACTTTTGGACATGCTGGATTGTATTGGGTGCGTTCGTTGCAAAAACTCTCTTCGTGATTCGCGTGCGAAGTTTTGTCAATTAATAAGAATGTAGCCATATATTGGCCCACACGGGTGCGATGTTTTTGACCGGAATGAAAAAGATCAAAAAGCACCAAAACTTGATTTTTGGACATATTGGAGTGCATTGGGTGCGTTCGTGGCAAAAACACACTTCGTGATTCGCGCGGCGAACTTTTGTCAATTAATGCCAACAATGCATATATTGGCCCACAAAAGTGCGATATGATTGACCGGAATGAAAAAGTTCAAAAAGCACCAAAACATGGTTTTTGGACATATTGGAGTGCATTGGGTGCGTTCGTGGCGAATACACACTACGTGATTCGCGCGGCGAACTTTTGTCAATTAATGCCAATATTGGTACACGAGGGTGCGATGTTTTTGACCGGAATGAAAAAGTTGAAAAAGCACCAAAACAAGATTTTTGTCCATATTGGAGTGTATTGGGTGCGTTCGTGGCAAATACACACTTCGTGATTCGCGCAGCGAACTTTTGTCAATTAATGCCAATATTGGTACACGAGGGTGCGATGTTATTGACCGGAATGAAAAAGTTCAAAAAGCACCAAAACATAATTTTTGGACATGCTGGATTGTATTGGTTGCGTTCGTGGCAAAAACTCACTTCGTGATTCGCGTGCGAAACTTTTGTCAATTAATAAGAATGTAGCCATATATTGGCCCACACGGGTGCGATGTTTTTGACCGGAATGAAAAAGATCAAAAAGCACCAAAACTTGATTTTTGGACATATTGGAGTGCATTGGGTGCGTTCGTGGCAAAAACACACTTCGTGATTCGCGCGGCGAACTTTTGTCAATTAATGCCAACAATGCATATATTGGCCCACAAAAGTGCGATATGATTGACCGGAATGAAAAAGTTCAAAAAGCACCAAAACATGGTTTTTGGACATATTGGAGTGCATTGGGTGCGTTCGTGGCGAATACACACTACGTGATTCGCGCGGCGAACTTTTGTCAATTAATGCCAATATTGGTACACGAGGGTGCGATGTTTTTGACCGGAATGAAAAAGTTGAAAAAGCACCAAAACAAGATTTTTGTCCATATTGGAGTGTATTGGGTTCGTTCGTGGCAAATACACACTTCGTGATTCGCGCGGCGAACTTTTGTCAATTAATGCCAATATTGGTACACGAGGGTGCGATGTTATTGACCGGAATGAAAAAGTTCAAAAAGCACCAAAACATGACTTTTGGACATGCTGGATTGTATTGGGTGCGTTCGTTGCAAAAACTCTCTTCGTGATTCGCGTGCGAAGTTTTGTCAATTAATAAGAATGTAGCCATATATTGGCCCACACGGGTGCGATGTTTTTGACCGGAATGAAAAAGATCAAAAAGCACCAAAACTTGATTTTTGGACATATTGGAGTGCATTGGGTGCGTTCGTGGCAAAAACACACTTCGTGATTCGCGCGGCGAACTTTTGTCAATTAATGCCAACAATGCATATATTGGCCCACAAAAGTGCGATATGATTGACCGGAATGAAAAAGTTCAAAAAGCACCAAGACATGGTTTTTGGACATATTGGAGTGCATTGGGTGCGTTCGTGGCGAATACACACTACGTGATTCGCGCGGCGAACTTTTGTCAATTAATGCCAATATTGGTACACGAGGGTGCGATGTTTTTGACCGGAATGAAAAAGTTGAAAAAGCACCAAAACAAGATTTTTGTCCATATTGGAGTGTATTGGGTGCGTTCGTGGCAAATACACACTTCGTGATTCGCGCGGCGAACTTTTGTCAATTAATGCCAATATTGGTACACGAGGGTGCGATGTTTTTGACCGGAATGAAAAAGTTGAAAAAGCACCAAAACAAGATTTTTGTCCATATTGGAGTGTATTGGGTGCGTTCGTGGCAAATACACACTTCGTGATTCGCGCGGCGAACTTTTGTCAATTAATGCCAATATTGGTACACGAGGGTGCGATGTTATTGACCGGAATGAAAAAGTTCAAAAAGCACCAAAACATGATTTTTGGACATGCTGGATTGTATTGGGTGCGTTCGTTGCAAAAACTCACTTCGTGATTCGCGTGCGAAGTTTTGTCAATTAATAAGAATGTAGCCATATATTGGCCCACACGGGTGCGATGTTTTTGACCGGAATGAAAAAGATCAAAAAGCACCAAAACTTGATTTTTGGACATATTGGAGTGCATTGGGTGCGTTCGTGGCAAAAACACACTTCGTGATTCGCGCGGCGAACTTTTGTCAATTAATGCCAACAATGCATATATTGGCCCACAAAAGTGCGATATGATTGACCGGAATGAAAAAGTTCAAAAAGCACCAAAACATGGTTTTTGGACATATTGGAGTGCATTGGGTGCGTTCGTGGCGAATACACACTACGTGATTCGCGCGGCGAACTTTTGTCAATTAATGCCAATATTGGTACACGAGGGTGCGATGTTTTTGACCGGAATGAAAAAGTTGAAAAAGCACCAAAACAAGATTTTTGTCCATATTGGAGTGTATTGGGTGCGTTCGTGGCAAATACACACTTCGTGATTCGCGCAGCGAACTTTTGTCAATTAATGCCAATATTGGTACACGAGGGTGCGATGTTATTGACCGGAATGAAAAAGTTCAAAAAGCACCAAAACATAATTTTTGGACATGCTGGATTGTATTGGTTGCGTTCGTGGCAAAAACTCACTTCGTGATTCGCGTGCGAACTTTTGTCAATTAATAAGAATGTAGCCATATATTGGCCCACACGGGTGCGATGTTTTTGACCGGAATGAAAAAGATCAAAAAGCACCAAAACTTGATTTTTGGACATATTGGAGTGCATTGGGTGCGTTCGTGGCAAAAACACACTTCGTGATTCGCGCGGCGAACTTTTGTCAATTAATGCCAACAATGCATATATTGGCCCACAAAAGTGCGATATGATTGACCGGAATGAAAAAGTTCAAAAAGCACCAAAACATGGTTTTTGGACATATTGGAGTGCATTGGGTGCGTTCGTGGCGAATACACACTACGTGATTCGCGCGGCGAACTTTTGTCAATTAATGCCAATATTGGTACACGAGGGTGCGATGTTTTTGACCGGAATGAAAAAGTTGAAAAAGCACCAAAACAAGATTTTTGTCCATATTGGAGTGTATTGGGTGCGTTCGTGGCAAATACACACTTCGTGATTCGCGCAGCGAACTTTTGTCAATTAATGCCAATATTGGTACACGAGGGTGCGATGTTATTGACCGGAATGAAAAAGTTCAAAAAGCACCAAAACATAATTTTTGGACATGCTGGATTGTATTGGTTGCGTTCGTGGCAAAAACTCACTTCGTGATTCGCGTGCGAACTTTTGTCAATTAATAAGAATGTAGCCATATATTGGCCCACACGGGTGCGATGTTTTTGACCGGAATGAAAAAGATCAAAAAGCACCAAAACATGATTTTTGGACATATTGGAGTGCATTGGGTGCGTTCGTGGCAAAAACACACTTCGTGATTCGCGCGGCGAACTTTTGTCAATTAATGCCAACAATGCATATATTGGCCCACAAAAGTGCGATATGATTGACCGGAATGAAAAAGTTCAAAAAGCACCAAAACATGGTTTTTGGACATATTGGAGTGCATTGGGTGCGTTCGTGGCGAATACACACTACGTGATTCGCGCGGCGAACTTTTGTCAATTAATGCCAATATTGGTACACGAGGGTGCGATGTTTTTGACCGGAATGAAAAAGTTGAAAAAGCACCAAAACAAGATTTTTGTCCATATTGGAGTGTATTGGGTGCGTTCGTGGCAAATACACACTTCGTGATTCGCGCAGCGAACTTTTGTCAATTAATGCCAATATTGGTACACGAGGGTGCGATGTTATTGACCGGAATGAAAAAGTTCAAAAAGCACCAAAACATAATTTTTGGACATGCTGGATTGTATTGGTTGCGTTCGTGGCAAAAACTCACTTCGTGATTCGCGTGCGAACTTTTGTCAATTAATAAGAATGTAGCCATATATTGGCCCACACGGGTGCGATGTTTTTGACCGGAATGAAAAAGATCAAAAAGCACCAAAACATGATTTTTGGACATATTGGAGTGCATTGGGTGCGTTCGTGGCAAAAACACACTTCGTGATTCGCGCGGCGAACTTTTGTCAATTAATGCCACCAATGCATATATTGGCCCACAAAAGTGCGATATGATTGACCGGAATGAAAAAGTTCAAAAAGCACCAAAACATGGTTTTTGGACATATTGGAGTGCATTGGGTGCGTTCGTGGCGAATACACACTACGTGATTCGCGCGGCGAACTTTTGTCAATTAATGCCAATATTGGTACACGAGGGTGCGATGTTATTGACCGGAATGAAAAAGTTCAAAAAGCACCAAAACATGATTTTTGGACATGCTGGATTGTATTGGGTGCGTTCGTTGCAAAAACTCACTTCGTGATTCGCGTGCGAAGTTTTGTCAATTAATAAGAATGTAGCCATATATTGGCCCACACGGGTGCGATGTTTTTGACCGGAATGAAAAAGATCAAAAAGCACCAAAACTTGATTTTTGGACATATTGGAGTGCATTGGGTGCGTTCGTGGCAAAAACACACTTCGTGATTCGCGCGGCGAACTTTTGTCAATTAATGCCAACAATGCATATATTGGCCCACAAAAGTGCGATATGATTGACCGGAATGAAAAAGTTCAAAAAGCACCAAAACATGGTTTTTGGACATATTGGAGTGCATTGGGTGCGTTCGTGGCGAATACACACTACGTGATTCGCGCGGCGAACTTTTGTCAATTAATGCCAATATTGGTACACGAGGGTGCGATGTTTTTGACCGGAATGAAAAAGTTGAAAAAGCACCAAAACAAGATTTTTGTCCATATTGGAGTGTATTGGGTGCGTTCGTGGCAAATACACACTTCGTGATTCGCGCAGCGAACTTTTGTCAATTAATGCCAATATTGGTACACGAGGGTGCGATGTTATTGACCGGAATGAAAAAGTTCAAAAAGCACCAAAACATAATTTTTGGACATGCTGGATTGTATTGGTTGCGTTCGTGGCAAAAACTCACTTCGTGATTCGCGTGCGAACTTTTGTCAATTAATAAGAATGTAGCCATATATTGGCCCACACGGGTGCGATGTTTTTGACCGGAATGAAAAAGATCAAAAAGCACCAAAACTTGATTTTTGGACATATTGGAGTGCATTGGGTGCGTTCGTGGCAAAAACACACTTCGTGATTCGCGCGGCGAACTTTTGTCAATTAATGCCAACAATGCATATATTGGCCCACAAAAGTGCGATATGATTGACCGGAATGAAAAAGTTCAAAAAGCACCAAAACATGGTTTTTGGACATATTGGAGTGCATTGGGTGCGTTCGTGGCGAATACACACTACGTGATTCGCGCGGCGAACTTTTGTCAATTAATGCCAATATTGGTACACGAGGGTGCGATGTTTTTGACCGGAATGAAAAAGTTGAAAAAGCACCAAAACAAGATTTTTGTCCATATTGGAGTGTATTGGGTTCGTTCGTGGCAAATACACACTTCGTGATTCGCGCGGCGAACTTTTGTCAATTAATGCCAATATTGGTACACGAGGGTGCGATGTTATTGACCGGAATGAAAAAGTTCAAAAAGCACCAAAACATGACTTTTGGACATGCTGGATTGTATTGGGTGCGTTCGTTGCAAAAACTCTCTTCGTGATTCGCGTGCGAAGTTTTGTCAATTAATAAGAATGTAGCCATATATTGGCCCACACGGGTGCGATGTTTTTGACCGGAATGAAAAAGATCAAAAAGCACCAAAACTTGATTTTTGGACATATTGGAGTGCATTGGGTGCGTTCGTGGCAAAAACACACTTCGTGATTCGCGCGGCGAACTTTTGTCAATTAATGCCAACAATGCATATATTGGCCCACAAAAGTGCGATATGATTGACCGGAATGAAAAAGTTCAAAAAGCACCAAGACATGGTTTTTGGACATATTGGAGTGCATTGGGTGCGTTCGTGGCGAATACACACTACGTGATTCGCGCGGCGAACTTTTGTCAATTAATGCCAATATTGGTACACGAGGGTGCGATGTTTTTGACCGGAATGAAAAAGTTGAAAAAGCACCAAAACAAGATTTTTGTCCATATTGGAGTGTATTGGGTGCGTTCGTGGCAAATACACACTTCGTGATTCGCGCAGCGAACTTTTGTCAATTAATGCCAATATTGGTACACGAGGGTGCGATGTTATTGACCGGAATGAAAAAGTTCAAAAAGCACCAAAACATAATTTTTGGACATGCTGGATTGTATTGGTTGCGTTCGTGGCAAAAACTCACTTCGTGATTCGCGTGCGAACTTTTGTCAATTAATAAGAATGTAGCCATATATTGGCCCACACGGGTGCGATGTTTTTGACCGGAATGAAAAAGATCAAAAAGCACCAAAACTTGATTTTTGGACATATTGGAGTGCATTGGGTGCGTTCGTGGCAAAAACACACTTCGTGATTCGCGCGGCGAACTTTTGTCAATTAATGCCAACAATGCATATATTGGCCCACAAAAGTGCGATATGATTGACCGGAATGAAAAAGTTCAAAAAGCACCAAAACATGGTTTTTGGACATATTGGAGTGCATTGGGTGCGTTCGTGGCGAATACACACTACGTGATTCGCGCGGCGAACTTTTGTCAATTAATGCCAATATTGGTACACGAGGGTGCGATGTTTTTGACCGGAATGAAAAAGTTGAAAAAGCACCAAAACAAGATTTTTGTCCATATTGGAGTGTATTGGGTGCGTTCGTGGCAAATACACACTTCGTGATTCGCGCGGCGAACTTTTGTCAATTAATGCCAATATTGGTACACGAGGGTGCGATGTTTTTGACCGGAATGAAAAAGTTGAAAAAGCACCAAAACAAGATTTTTGTCCATATTGGAGTGTATTGGGTGCGTTCGTGGCAAATACACACTTCGTGATTCGCGCGGCGAACTTTTGTCAATTAATGCCAATATTGGTACACGAGGGTGCGATGTTATTGACCGGAATGAAAAAGTTCAAAAAGCACCAAAACATGATTTTTGGACATGCTGGATTGTATTGGGTGCGTTCGTTGCAAAAACTCACTTCGTGATTCGCGTGCGAAGTTTTGTCAATTAATAAGAATGTAGCCATATATTGGCCCACACGGGTGCGATGTTTTTGACCGGAATGAAAAAGATCAAAAAGCACCAAAACTTGATTTTTGGACATATTGGAGTGCATTGGGTGCGTTCGTGGCAAAAACACACTTCGTGATTCGCGCGGCGAACTTTTGTCAATTAATGCCAACAATGCATATATTGGCCCACAAAAGTGCGATATGATTGACCGGAATGAAAAAGTTCAAAAAGCACCAAAACATGGTTTTTGGACATATTGGAGTGCATTGGGTGCGTTCGTGGCGAATACACACTACGTGATTCGCGCGGCGAACTTTTGTCAATTAATGCCAATATTGGTACACGAGGGTGCGATGTTTTTGACCGGAATGAAAAAGTTCAAAAAGCACCAAAACAAGATTTTTGTCCATATTGGAGTGTATTGGGTGCGTTCGTGGCAAAAACTCACTTCGTGATTCGCGCGGCGAACTTTTGTCAATTAGTGCCAATATTGGCTTATATTGGCCCACACGTGTGCTATGTTTTTGACCGGAATGAAAAAGTTCGAAAAGCACCAAAACATGATTTTTGGACATGCTGGAGTGTATTGGGTGCGTTCATGGGAAAAACTCACTTCGTGATTCGCGTGCGAACTTTTGTCAATTAATGCCAATATTGGTACAAGATGGTGCGATGTTTTTGACCGGAATAAAAAAGTTGAAAAAGCACCAAAAAAAGATTTTTGTCCATATTGGAGTGTATTGGGTGCGTTCGTGGCAAAAACTCACTTCGTGATTCGCGCGGCGAACTTTTGTCAATTAATGCCAATATTGGCTTATATTGGCCCACACGTGTGCGACGTTTTTGAACGGAATGAAAAAGTTCAAAAAGCACCAAAACATGATTTTTGGACATGCTGGAGTGTATTGGGTGCGTTCGTGGGAAAAACTCAATTCGTGATTCGCGTGCGAACTTTTGTCAATTAATGCCAATATTGGTACAAGATGGTGCGATGTTTTTGACCGGAATAAAAAAGTTGAAAAAGCACCAAAAAAAGATTTTTGTCCATATTGGAGTGTATTGGGTGCGTTCGTGGCAAAAACTCACTTCGTGATTCGCGCGGCGAACTTTTGTCAATTAATGCCAACAATGGCATATATTGGCCCACAAAAGTGCGATATTTTCGACCGGAATGAAAAAGTTCAAAAAGCACCAAAACATTGTTTTTGGACATATTGGAGTGCATTGGGTGCATTCGTGGCGTAATACACACTACGTGATTCGCGCGGCGAACTTTTTTCAATTAATGCCAATATTGGTACACGAGGGTGCGATGTTTTTGACCGGAATGAAAAAGTTGAAAAAGCACCAAAACAAGATTTTTATCCATATTGGAGTGTATTGGGTGCGTTCGTGGCAAAAACTCACTTCGTGATTCGCGCGGCGAACTTTTGTCAATTAATGCCAACAATGGCATATATTGGCCCACAAAAGTGCGATATTTTCGACCGGAATGAAAAAGTTCAAAAAGCACCAAAACATGGTTTTTGGACATATTGGAGTGCATTGGGTGCGTTCGTGGCAAAAACACACATCGTGATTCGCGCGGAGAACATTTGTCAATTAATGCCAATATTGGTACACGAGGGTGCGATGTTATTGACCGGAATGAAAAAGTTCAAAAAGCACCAAAACATAATTTTTGGACATGCTGGATTGTATTGGTTGCGTTCGTGGCAAAAACTCACTTCGTGATTCGCGTGCGAACTTTTGTTAGTTAATAAGAATGTTGCCATATATTGGCCCACACGGGTGCGATGTTTTTGACCGGAATGAAAAAGATCAAAAAGCACCAAAACATGGTTTTTGGACATATTGGAGTGCATTGGGTGCGTTCGTGGCGAATACACACTACGTGATTCGCGCGGCGAACTTTTGTCAATTAATGCCAATATTGGTACACGAGGGTGCGATGTTTTTGACCGGAATGAAAAAGTTCAAAAAGCACCAAAACAAGATTTTTGTCCATATTGGAGTGTATTGGGTGCGTTCGTGGCAAAAACTCACTTCGTGATTCGCGCGGCGAACTTTTGTCAATTAGTGCCAATATTGGCTTATATTGGCCCACACGTGTGCTATGTTTTTGACCGGAATGAAAAAGTTCGAAAAGCACCAAAACATGATTTTTGGACATGCTGGAGTGTATTGGGTGCGTTCATGGGAAAAACTCACTTCGTGATTCGCGTGCGAACTTTTGTCAATTAATGCCAATATTGGTACAAGATGGTGCGATGTTTTTGACCGGAATAAAAAAGTTGAAAAAGCACCAAAAAAAGATTTTTGTCCATATTGGAGTGTATTGGGTGCGTTCGTGGCAAAAACTCACTTCGTGATTCGCGCGGCGAACTTTTGTCAATTAATGCCAATATTGGCTTATATTGGCCCACACGTGTGCGACGTTTTTGAACGGAATGAAAAAGTTCAAAAAGCACCAAAACATGATTTTTGGACATGCTGGAGTGTATTGGGTGCGTTCGTGGGAAAAACTCAATTCGTGATTCGCGTGCGAACTTTTGTCAATTAATGCCAATATTGGTACAAGATGGTGCGATGTTTTTGACCGGAATAAAAAAGTTGAAAAAGCACCAAAAAAAGATTTTTGTCCATATTGGAGTGTATTGGGTGCGTTCGTGGCAAAAACTCACTTCGTGATTCGCGCGGCGAACTTTTGTCAATTAATGCCAACAATGGCATATATTGGCCCACAAAAGTGCGATATTTTCGACCGGAATGAAAAAGTTCAAAAAGCACCAAAACATTGTTTTTGGACATATTGGAGTGCATTGGGTGCATTCGTGGCGTAATACACACTACGTGATTCGCGCGGCGAACTTTTTTCAATTAATGCCAATATTGGTACACGAGGGTGCGATGTTTTTGACCGGAATGAAAAAGTTGAAAAAGCACCAAAACAAGATTTTTATCCATATTGGAGTGTATTGGGTGCGTTCGTGGCAAAAACTCACTTCGTGATTCGCGCGGCGAACTTTTGTCAATTAATGCCAACAATGGCATATATTGGCCCACAAAAGTGCGATATTTTCGACCGGAATGAAAAAGTTCAAAAAGCACCAAAACATGGTTTTTGGACATATTGGAGTGCATTGGGTGCGTTCGTGGCAAAAACACACATCGTGATTCGCGCGGAGAACATTTGTCAATTAATGCCAATATTGGTACACGAGGGTGCGATGTTATTGACCGGAATGAAAAAGTTCAAAAAGCACCAAAACATAATTTTTGGACATGCTGGATTGTATTGGTTGCGTTCGTGGCAAAAACTCACTTCGTGATTCGCGTGCGAACTTTTGTTAGTTAATAAGAATGTTGCCATATATTGGCCCACACGGGTGCGATGTTTTTGACCGGAATGAAAAAGATCAAAAAGCACCAAAACATGATTTTTGGACATATTGGAGTGCATTGGGTGCGTTCGTGGCAAATACACACTTCGTGATTCGCGCGGCGAACTTTCGTCAATTAATGCCAATATTGGTACACGAGGGTGCGATGTTTTTGACCGGAATGAAAAAGTTCAAAAAGCACCAAAACAAGATTTTTGTCCATATTGGAGTGTATTGGGTGCGTTCGTGGCAAAAACTCACTTCGTAATTCGCGCGGCGAACTTTTGTCAATTAATAAGAATGTTGCCATAAATTGGCCCACACGGGTGCGATGTTTTCGACCGGAATGAAAAAGTTCAAAAAGCACCAAAACATGATTTTTGGACATGCTGGAGTGTATTGGGTGCGTTTGTGGGAAAAACTCACTTCGTGACTCGCGTGCGAACTTTTGTCAATTAATGCCAATATTGGTACAAGCTGGTGCGATGTTTTTGACCGGAATGAAAAAGTTGAAAAACCACCAAAACAAGATTTTTGTCCATATTGGAGTGTATTGGGTGCGTTCGTGGAAAAAACTCACTTCGTGATTCGCGTGCGAACTTTTGTCAATTAATAAGAATGTTGCCATAAATTGGCCCACACGGGTGCGATGTTTTTGACCGGAATGAAAAAGATCAAAAAGCACCAAAACATGATTTTTGGACATATTGGAGTGCATTGGGTGCGTTCGTGGCAAATACACACTTCGTGATTCGCGCGGCGAACTTTCGTCAATTAATGCCAATATTGGTACACGAGGGTGCGATGTTTTTGACCGGAATGAAAAAGTTCAAAAAGCACCAAAACAAGATTTTTGTCCATATTGGAGTGTATTGGGTGCGTTCGTGGCAAAAACTCACTTCGTGATTCGCGCGGCGAACTTTTGTCAATTAATGCCAATATTGGCTTATATTGGCCCACACGTGTGCGATGTTTTTGACCGGAATGAAAAAGTTCAAAAAGCACCAAAACATGATTTTTGGACATGCTGGAGTGTATTGGGTGCGTTCGTGGGAAAAACTCACTTCGTGATTCGCGTGCGAACTTTTGTCAATTAATGCCAATATTGGTACAAGATGGTGCGATGTTTTTGACCGGAATAAAAAAGTTGAAAAAGCACCAAAAAAAGATTTTTGTCCATATTGGAGTGTAATGGGTGCGTTCGTGGCAAAAACTCACTTCGTGATTCGCGCGGCGAACTTTTGTCAATTAATGCCAACAATGGCATATATTGGCCCACAAAAGTGCGATATTTTCGACCGGAATGAAAAAGTTCAAAAAGCACCAAAACATGGTTTTTGGACATATTGGAGTGCATTGGGTGCGTTCGTGGCAAAAACACACATCGTGATTCGCGCGGCGAACATTTATCAATTAATGCCAATATTGGTACACGAGGGTGCGATGTTATTGACCGGAATGAAAAAGTTCAAAATGCACCAAAACATGATTTTTGGACATGCTAGATTGTATTGGGTGCGTTCGTGGCAAAAACTCACTTCGTGATTCGCATGCGAACTTTTGTCAATTAATTAGAATGTTGCCATATATTGGCCCACATGGGTGCGATGTTTTTGACCGGAATGAAAAAGATCAAACAGCACCAAAACATGATTTTTGGACATATTGGAGTGCATTGGGTGCGTTCGTGGCAAAAACACACTTCGTGATTCGCGCGGCGAACTTTTGTCAATTAATGCCAACAATGGCATATATTGGCCCACAAAAGTGCGATATTTTCGACCGGAATGAAAAAGTTCAAAAAGCACCAAAACATGGTTTTTGGACATATTGGAGTGCATTGGGTGCGTTCGTGGCAAAAACACACATCGTGATTCGCGCGGCGAACATTTGTCAATTAATGCCAATATTGGTACACGAGGGTGCGATGTTATTGACCGGAATGAAAAAGTTCAAAATGCACCAAAACATGATTTTTGGACATGCTAGATTGTATTGGGTGCGTTCGTGGCAAAAACTCACTTCGTGATTCGCATGCGAACTTTTGTCAATTAATTAGAATGTTGCCATATATTGGCCCACATGGGTGCGATGTTTTTGACCGGAATGAAAAAGATCAAACAGCACCAAAACATGATTTTTGGACATATTGGAGTGCATTGGGTGCGTTCGTGGCAAAAACACACTTCGTGATTCGCGCGGCGAACTTTTGTCAATTAATGCCAACAATGCATATATTGGCCCACAAAAGTGCGATATTTTTGACCGGAATGAAAAAGTTCAAAAAGCACCATAACATGGTTTTTGGACATATTGGAGTGCATTGGGTGCGTTCGTGGCGAATACACACTACGTGATTCGCGAGGCGAACTTTTGTCAATTAATGCCAATATTGGTACACGAGGGTGCGATGTTTTTGACCGGAATGAAAAAGTTGAAAAAGCACCAAAACAAGATTTTTGTCCATATTGGAGTGTATTGGGTGCGTTCGTGGCAAAAACTCAATTCGTGATTCGCGCGGCGAACATTTGTCAATTAATGCCAATATTGGTACACGAGGGTGCGATGTTTTTGACCGGAATGAAAAAGTTCAAAAAGCACCAAAACATGATTTTTGGACATGCTGGAGTGTATTGGGTGCGTTTGTGGGAAAAACTCACTTCGTGATTCGGGTGCGAACTTTTGTCAATTAATGCCAATATTGGTACAAGCTGGTGCGATGTTTTTGACCGGAATGAAACAGTTGAAAAAGCACCAAAACAAGATTTTTGTCCATATTGGAGTGTATTGGGTGCGTTCGTGGCAAAAACTCACTTCGTGATTCGCGTGCGAACTTTTGTCAATTAATAAGAATGTTGCCATAAATTGGCCCACACGGGTGCGATGTTTTTGACCAGAATGAAAAAGATCAAAAAGCACCAAAACATGATTTTTGGACATATTGGAGTGCATTGGGTGCGTTCGTGGCAAATACACACTTCGTGATTCGCGCGGCGAACTTTCGTCAATTAATGCCAATATTGGTACACGAGGGTGCGATGTTTTTGTCCGGAATGAAAAAGTTCAAAAAGCACCAAAACAAGATTTTTGTCCATATTGGAGTGTATTGGGTGCGTTCGTGGCAAAAACTCACTTCGTGATTCGCGTGCGAACTTTTGTCAATTAATAAGAATGTTGCCATATATTGGCCCACACGGGTGCGATGTTTTTGACCGGAATGAAAAAGATCAAAAAGCACCAAAACATGATTTTTGGACATGCTGGAGTGTATTGGGTGCGTTCGTGGGGAAAACTCACTTCGTGATTCGCGCGGTGAACATTCGTCAATTAATGCCAATATTGGCGCAAGATGGTGGGATGTTTTTGACCGGAATGAAAAAGTTGAAAAAGCACCAAAACAAGATTTTTGTCCATATTAGAGCGTATTGGGTGCGTTCGTGGCAAAAACTCTCTTCGTGATTCGCGCGACGAACTTTTGTCAATTAATGCCAATATTGGCTTATATTGGCCCACACGTGTGCGATGTTTTTGACCGGAATGAAAAAGTTCAAAAAGCACCAAAACAAGATTTTTGTCCATATTGGAGTGTATTGGGTGCGTTCGTGGCAAAAACTCACTTCGTGATTCGCGCGGCGAACTTTTGTCAATTAATGCCAATATTGGCTTATATTGGCCCACACGTGTGCGATGTTTTGGACCGGAATGAAAAAGTTCAAAAAGCACCAAAACATAATTTTTGGACATGCTGGAGTGTATTGGGTGCGTTCGTGGGAAAAACTCACTTCGTGACTCGCGTGCGAACTTTTGTCAATTAATGCCAATATTGGCTTATATTGGCCCACACGTGTGCGATGTTTTGGACCGGAATGAAAAAGTTCAAAAAGCACCAAAACATGATTTTGGACATGCTGGATTGTATTGGGTGCGTTCGTGGCAAAAACTCACTTCGTGATTCGCGTGCGAACTTTTGTCAATTAATAAGAATGTTGCCATAAATTGGCCCACACGGGTGCGATGTTTTTGACCAGAATGAAAAAGATCAAAAAGCACCAAAACATGATTTTTGGACATATTGGAGTGCATTGGGTGCGTTCGTGGCAAATACACACTTCGTGATTCGCGCGGCGAACTTTCGTCAATTAATGCCAATATTGGTACACGAGGGTGCGATGTTTTTGTCCGGAATGAAAAAGTTCAAAAAGCACCAAAACAAGATTTTTGTCCATATTGGAGTGTATTGGGTGCGTTCGTGGCAAAAACTCACTTCGTGATTCGCGTGCGAACTTTTGTCAATTAATAAGAATGTTGCCATATATTGGCCCACACGGGTGCGATGTTTTTGACCGGAATGAAAAAGATCAAAAAGCACCAAAACATGATTTTTGGACATGCTGGAGTGTATTGGGTGCGTTCGTGGGGAAAACTCACTTCGTGATTCGCGCGGTGAACATTCGTCAATTAATGCCAATATTGGCGCAAGATGGTGGGATGTTTTTGACCGGAATGAAAAAGTTGAAAAAGCACCAAAACAAGATTTTTGTCCATATTGGAGCGTATTGGGTGCGTTCGTGGCAAAAACTCTCTTCGTGATTCGCGCGACGAACTTTTGTCAATTAATGCCAATATTGGCTTATATTGGCCCACACGTGTGCGATGTTTTTGACCGGAATGAAAAAGTTCAAAAAGCACCAAAACAAGATTTTTGTCCATATTGGAGTGTATTGGGTGCGTTCGTGGCAAAAACTCACTTCGTGATTCGCGCGGCGAACTTTTGTCAATTAATGCCAATATTGGCTTATATTGGCCCACACGTGTGCGATGTTTTGGACCGGAATGAAAAAGTTCAAAAAGCACCAAAACATAATTTTTGGACATGCTGGAGTGTATTGGGTGCGTTCGTGGGAAAAACTCACTTCGTGACTCGCGTGCGAACTTTTGTCAATTAATGCCAATATTGGCTTATATTGGCCCACACGTGTGCGATGTTTTGGACCGGAATGAAAAAGTTCAAAAAGCACCAAAACATGATTTTGGACATGCTGGATTGTATTGGGTGCGTTCGTGGCAAAAACTCACTTCGTGATTCGCGTGCGAACTTTTGTCAATTAATAAGAATGTTGCCATATATTGGCCCACACGGGTGCGATGTTTTTGACCGGAATGAAAAAGATCAAAAAGCACCAAAACATGATTTTTGGACATTGCATTGCGTGCGTTCGTGGCAAATACACACTTCGTGATTCGCGCGGTGAACTTTCGTCAATTAATGCCAATATTGGCTTATATTGGCCCACACATGTGCGATGTTTTTGACCGGAATGAAAAAGTTCAAAAAGCACCAAAACATGATTTTTGGACATGCTGGAGTGTATTGGGTGCGTTCGTGGGGAAAACTCACTTCGTGATTCGCGTGCGAACTTTTGTCAATTAATGCCAATATTGGTACAAGATGGTGCGATGTTTTTGACCGAAATAAAAAACTTGAAAAAGCACCAAAACAAGATTTTTGTCCATAATGGAGTGTATTGGGTGCGTTCGTGGCAAAAACTCACTTCATGATTCGCGCGGCGAACTTTTGTCAATTAATGCCAACAATGGTATATATTGGCCCACAAAAGTGCGATATTTTTGACCGGAATGAAAAAGTTCAAAAAGCACCAAAACATGGTTTTTGGATATATTGGAGTGCATTGGGTGCGTTCGTGGCAAAAACACACATCGTGATTCGCGCGGCGAACATTCGTCAATTAATGCCAATATTGGTGCAAGATGGTGCGATGTTTTTGACCGGAATGAAAAAGTTGAAAAAGCACCAAAACAAGATTTTTGTCCATATTGGAGTGTATTGGGTGCGTTCGTGGCAAAAACTCACTTCGTGAATCGCGCGGCGAACATTTGTCAATTAATGCCAATATTGGTACACGAGGGTGCGACGTTTTTGACCGGAATGAAAAAGTTCAATAAGCACCAAAACATGATTTTTGGACATGCTGGAGTGTATTGGGTGCGTTCGTGGCAAAAACTCACTTCGTGATTCGCGCGGCGAACTTTTATCAGTTAATAACAATGTTGCTATATATTGGCCCACACGGGTGCGATGTTTTTGACCGGAATGAAAAAGATCAAAAAGCACCAAAACATGATTTTTGTCCATATTGGAGTGTATTGGGTGCGTTCGTGGGAAAAACTCACTTCGTGATTGGCGTCGAACTTTTGTCAATTAATGCCAATATTGGCTTATATTGGCCCACACGTGTGCGATGTTTTGGACCGGAATGAAAAAGTTCAAAAAGCACCAAAACATAATTTTTGGACATGCTGGAGTGTATTGGGTGCGTTCGTGGGAAAAACTCACTTCGTGACTCGCGTGCGAACTTTTGTCAATTAATGCCAATATTGGCTTATATTGGCCCACACGTGTGCGATGTTTTGGACCGGAATGAAAAAGTTCAAAAAGCACCAAAACATGATTTTGGACATGCTGGATTGTATTGGGTGCGTTCGTGGCAAAAACTCACTTCGTGATTCGCGTGCGAACTTTTGTCAATTAATAAGAATGTTGCCATATATTGGCCCACACGGGTGCGATGTTTTTGACCGGAATGAAAAAGATCAAAAAGCACCAAAACATGATTTTTGGACATTGCATTGCGTGCGTTCGTGGCAAATACACACTTCGTGATTCGCGCGGTAAACTTTCGTCAATTAATGCCAATATTGGCTTATATTGGCCCACACATGTGCGATGTTTTTGACCGGAATGAAAAAGTTCAAAAAGCACCAAAACATGATTTTTGGACATGCTGGAGTGTATTGGGTGCGTTCGTGGGGAAAACTCACTTCGTGATTCGCGTGCGAACTTTTGTCAATTAATGCCAATATTGGTACAAGATGGTGCGATGTTTTTGACCGGAATAAAAAACTTGAAAAAGCACCAAAACAAGATTTTTGTCCATAATGGAGTGTATTGGGTGCGTTCGTGGCAAAAACTCACTTCATGATTCGCGCGGCGAACTTTTGTCAATTAATGCCAACAATGGTATATATTGGCCCACAAAAGTGCGATATTTTTGACCGGAATGAAAAAGTTCAAAAAGCACCAAAACATGGTTTTTGGATATATTGGAGTGCATTGGGTGCGTTCGTGGCAAAAACACACATCGTGATTCGCGCGGCGAACATTCGTCAATTAATGCCAATATTGGTACACGATGGTGCGATGTTTTTGACCGGAATGAAAAAGTTGAAAAAGCACCAAAACAAGATTTTTGTCCATATTGGAGTGTATTGGGTGCGTTCGTGGCAAAAACTCACTTCGTGATTCGCACGGCGAACTTTTGTCAATTAATGCCAATATTGGTACACGAGGGTGCGATGTTTTTGACCGGAATGAAAAAGTTCAAAAAGCACCAAAACATGATTTTTGGACATGCTGGAGTGTATTGGGTGCGTTCGTGGGGAAAACTCACTTCGTGATTCGGGTGCGAACTTTTGTCAATTAACGCCAATATTGGTACAAGATGGTGCGATGTTTTTGACCGGAATAAAAAACTTGAAAAAGCACCAAAACAAGATTTTTATCCATATTGGAATGTATTGGGTGCGTTCGTGGCAAAAACTCACTTCGTGATTCGCGCGGCGAACTTTTGTCAATTAATGCCAACAATGGCATATATTGGCCCACAAAAGTGCGATATTTTTGACCGGAATGAAAAAGTTCAAAAAGCACCAAAACATGGTTTTTGGACATATTGGAGTGCATTGGGTGCGTTCGTGGAAAATACACACATCGTGATTCGCGCGGCGAACTTTTGTCAATTAATGCCAATATTGGTACACGAGGGTGCGATGTTTTTGACCGGAATGAAAAAGTTGAAAAAGCACCAAAACAAGATTTTTGTCCATATTGGAGTGTATTGGGTGCGTTCGTGGCAAAAACTCACTTCGTGATTCGCGCGGCGAACTTTTATCAATTAATAACAATGTTGCCATATATTGGCCCACACGGGTGCGATGTTTTTGACCGGAATGAAAAAGATCAAAAAGCACCAAAACAAGATTTTTGGACATGCTGGAGTGTATTGGGTGCGTTCGTGGGGAAAACTCACTTCGTGATTCGCGGGCGAACTTTTGTCAATTAATGCCAATATTGGTACAAGATGGTGCGATGTTTTTGACCGGAATGAAAAAGTTGAAAAAGCACCAAAACAAGATTTTTGTCCATATTCGAGTGTATTGGGTGCGTTCGTGGCAAAAACTCACTTCGTGATTCGCGCGGCGAACTTTTGTCAATTAATGCCAATATTGGCTTATATTGGCCCACAAAAGTGCGATATTTTTGACCGGAATGAAAAAGTTCAAAAAGCCCCAAAACATGATTTTTGGACATGCTGGAGTGTATTGGGTGCGTTCGTGGGGAAAACTCACTTCGTGATTCGGGTGCGAACTTTTGTCAATTAACGCCAATATTGGTACAAGATGGTGCGATGTTTTTGACCGGAATAAAAAACTTGAAAAAGCACCAAAACAAGATTTTTATCCATATTGGAATGTATTGGGTGCGTTCGTGGCAAAAACTCACTTCGTGATTCGCGCGGCGAACTTTTGTCAATTAATGCCAACAATGGCATATATTGGCCCACAAAAGTGCGATATTTTTGACCGGAATGAAAAAGTTCATAAAGCACCAAAACATGGTTTTTGGACGTATTGGAGTGCATTGGGTGCGTTCGTGGCAAATACACACATCGTGATTCGCGCGGCGAACTTTTGTCAATTAATGCCAATATTGGTACACGAGGGTGCGATGTTTTTGACCGGAATGAAAAAGTTGAAAAAGCACCAAAACAAGATTTTTGTCCATATTGGAGTGTATTGGGTGCGTTCGTGGCAAAAACTCACTTCGTGAATCGCGCGGCGAACATTTGTCAATTAATGCCAATATTGGTACACGAGGGTGCGATGTTTTTGACCGGAATGAAAAAGTTCAATAAGCACCAAAACATGATTTTTGGACATGCTGGAGTGTATTGGGTGCGTTCGTGGCAAAAACTCACTTCGTGATTCGCGCGGCGAACTTTTATCAGTTAATAACAATGTTGCTATATATTGGCCCACACGGGTGCGATGTTTTTGACCGGAATGAAAAAGATCAAAAAGCACCAAAACATGATTTTTGTCCATATTGGAGTGTATTGGGTGCGTTCGTGGGAAAAACTCACTTCGTGATTGGCGTCGAACTTTTGTCAATTAATGCCAATATTGGTACAAGATGGTGCGATGTTTTTGACCGAAACGAAAAAGTTCAAAAAGCACCAAAACATGATTTTGGACATGCTGGATTGTATTGGGTTTGTTCGTGGCAAAAACTCACTTCGTGATTCGCGTGCGAACTTTTGTCAATTAATAAGAATGTTGCCATATATTGGCCCACACGGGTGCGATGTTTTTGACCGGAATGAAAAAGATCAAAAAGCACCAAAACATGATTTTTGGACATTGCATTGCGTGCGTTCGTGGCAAATACACACTTCGTGATTCGCGCGGTGAACTTTCGTCAATTAATGCCAATATTGGCTTATATTGGCCCACACGTGTGCGATGTTTTTGACCGGAATGAAAAAGTTCAAAAAGCACCAAAACATGATTTTTGGACATGCTGGAGTGTATTGGGTGCGTTCGTGGGGAAAACTCACTTCGTGATACGCGTGCGAACTTTTGTCAATTAATGCCAATATTGGTACAAGATGGTGCGATGTTTTTGACCGGAATAAAAAACTTGAAAAAGCACCAAAACAAGATTTTTGTCCATATTGGAGTGTATTGGGTGCATTCGTGGCAAAAACTCACTTCATGATTCGCGCGGCGAACTTTTGTCAATTAATGCCAACAATGGCATATATTGGCCCACAAAAGTGCGATATTTTTGACCGGAATGAAAAAGTTCAAAAAGCACCAAAACATGGTTTTTGGACATATTGGAGTGCATTGGGTGCGTTCGTGGCAAAAACACACATCGTGATTCGCGCGGCGAACATTCGTCAATTAATGCCAATATTGGTGCAAGATGGTGCGATGTTTTTGACCGGAATGAAAAAGTTGAAAAAGCACCAAAACAAGATTTTTGTCCATATTGGAGTGTATTGGGTGCGTTCGTGGCAAAAACTCACTTCGTGATTCGCACGGCGAACTTTTGTCAATTAATGCCAATATTGGCTTATATTGGCCCACAAAAGTGCGATATTTTTGACCGGAATGAAAAAGTTCAAAAAGCCCCAAAACATGATTTTTGGACATGCTGGAGTGTATTGGGTGCGTTCGTGGGGAAAACTCACTTCGTGATTCGGGTGCGAACTTTTGTCAATTAACGCCAATATTGGTACAAGATGGTGCGATGTTTTTGACCGGAATAAAAAACTTGAAAAAGCACCAAAACAAGATTTTTATCCATATTGGAATGTATTGGGTGCGTTCGTGGCAAAAACTCACTTCGTGATTCGCGCGGCGAAGTTTTGTCAATAATGCCAACAATGGCATATATTGGCCCACAAAAGTGCGATATTTTTGACCGGAATGAAAAAGTTCATAAAGCACCAAAACATGGTTTTTGGACGTATTGGAGTGCATTGGGTGCGTTCGTGGCAAATACACACATCGTGATTCGCGCGGCGAACTTTTGTCAATTAATGCCAATATTGGTACACGAGGGTGCGATGTTTTTGACCGGAATGAAAAAGTTCAAAAAGCACCAAAACAAGATTTTTGTCCATATTGGAGTGTATTGGGTCCGTTCGTGGCAAAAACTCACTTCGTGGTTCGCGCCGCGAACTTTTGTCAATTAATGCCAACAATGGCATATATTGGCCCACAAAAGTGCGATATTTTTGACCGGAATGAAAAAGTTCAAAAAGCCCCAAAACATGATTTTTGGACATGCTGGAGTGTATTGGGTGCGTTCGTGGGGAAAACTCACTTCGTGATTCGCGTGCGAACTTTTGTCAATTAATGCCAATATTGGTACAAGATGGTGCGATGTTTTTGACCGGAATAAAAAAGTTGAAAAAGCACCAAAACAAGATTTTTGTCCATATTGGAGTGTATTGGGTGCGTTCGTGGCAAAAACTCACTTCGTGATTCGCGCGGCGAACTTTTGTCAATTAATGCCAACAATGGCATATATTGGCCCACAAAAGTGCGATATTTTTGAGCGGAATGAAAAAGTTCAAAAAGCACGAAAACATGGTTTTTGGACGTATTGGAGTGCATTGGGTGCGTTCGTGGCAAATACACACATCGTGATTCGCGCGGCGAACTTTTGTCAATTAATGCCAATATTGGTACACGAGGGTGCGATGTTTTTGACCGGAATGAAAAAGTTCAAAAAGCACCAAAACAAGATTTTTGTCCATATTGGAGTGTATTGGGTGCGTTCGTGGCAAAAGCTCACTTCGTGGTTCGCGCGGCGAACTTTTGTCAATTAATGCCAACAATGGCATATATTGGCCCACAAAAGTGCGATATTTTTGACCGGAATGAAAAAGTTCAAAAAGCACGAAAACATGGTTTTCGGATGTATTGGAGTGCATTGGGTGCGTAAGTGGCAAACACACACTTCGTGATTCGCGCGGCGAACTTTTGTCAATTAAGGTGCGTTCGTGGCAAAAACTCACTTCGTGATTCGCGCGACGAACATTTGTCAATTAATGCCAATATTGGCTTATATTGGCCTACAAGGGTGCGGTGTTTTTGACCGGAATGAAAAAGTTCAAAAAGCAACAAAACATGATTTTTGGATATATTGGAGTGCATTGGGTGCGTTCCTGGCAAAAACTCAATTCGTGATTCGCGCGGCGAACATTTGTCAATTAATGCCAATATTGGTACACGAGGGTGCGATGTTTTTGACCGGAATGAAAAAGTTCAAAAAGCACCAAAACATGATTTTTGGACATGCTGGAGTGTATTGGGTGCGTTCGTGGCAAAAACTCACTTCGTGATTCGCGTGGCGAACTTTTATCAATTAATGACAAATATTGGTACACGAGGGTGCGATGTTTTTGACCGGAATGAAAAAGTTGAAAAAGCACCAAAACAAGATTTTTGTCCATATTGGAGTGTATTGGGTGCGTTCGTGGCAAAAACTCACTTCGTGAATCGCGCGGCGAACATTTGTCAATTAATGCCAATATTGGTACACGAGGGTGCGATGTTTTTGACCGGAATGAAAAAGTTCAAAAAGCACCAAAACATGATTTTTGGACATGCTGGAGTGTATTGGGTGCGTTCGTGGCAAAAACTCACTTCGTGATTCGCGTGGCGAACTTTTATCAATTAATGACAATATTGGTACACGAGGGTGCGATGTTTTTGACCGGAATGAAAAAGTTGAAAAAGCACCGAAACAAGATTTTTGTCCATATTGGAGTGTATTGGGTGCGTTCGTGGCAAAAACTCACTTCGTGAATCGCGCGGCGAACATTTGTCAATTAATGCCAATATTGGTACACGAGGGTGCGATGTTTTTGACCGGAATGAAAAAGTTCAATAAGCAGCAAAACATGATTTTTGGACATGCTGGAGTGTATTGGGTGCGTTCGTGGCAAAAACTCACTTCGTGATTCGCGCGGCGAACTTTTATCAATTAATAACAATGTTGCTATATATTGGCCCACACGGGTGCGATGTTTTTGACCGGAATGAAAACGATCAAAAAGCACCAAAACATGATTTTTGTCCATATTGGAGTGTATTGTGTGCGTTCGTGGCAAAAACTCACTACGTGATTCGCGCGGCGAACTTTTATCAATTAATAACAATGTTGCCATATATTGGCCCACACGGGTGCGATGTTTTTGACCGGAATAAAAAAGTTCAAAAAGCACCAAAACAATATTTTTGTCCATATTGGAGTGTATTGGGTGCGTTCGTGGCAAAAACTCACTTCGTGATTCGCGCGGCGAACTTTTATCAATTAATAACAATGTTGCCATATATTGGCCCACACGGGTGCGATGTTTTTGACCAGAATGAAAAAGATCAAAAAGCACCAAAACATGATTTTTGTCCATATTGGAGTGTATTGTGTGCGTTCGTGGCAAAAACTCAATTCGTGATTCGCGCGGCGAACATTTGTCAATTAATGCCAATATTGGCTTATATTGGGCCACACGGGTGCGATTTTTTGACCGGAATGAAAAAGTTCAAAAAGCACCAAAACATGATTTTTGGACATATTGGAGTGCATTGGGTGCGTTCGTGGCAAATACACACTTCGTGATTCGCACGGCGAACTTTTGTCAATTAATGCCAATATTGGTACACGAGGGTGCGATGTTTTTGACCGGAATGAAAAAGTTCAAAAAGCACCAAAACATGATTTTTGGACATATTGTAGTGTATTGGGTGCGTTCGTGGCAAAAACTCACTTCGTGATTCGCGCGGCGAACTTTTATCAATTAATAACAATGTTGCCATATATTGGCCCACACGGGTGCGATGTTTTTGACCGGAATGAAGAAGTTCAAAAAGCACCAAAACATGACTTTTGGACATATTGGAGTGCATTGGGTGCGTTCGTGGCAAAAACTCACTTCGTGATTCGCACGGCGAACTTTTATCAATTAATAACAATGTTGCCATATATTGTCCCACACGGGTGCGATGTTTTTGACCGGAATGAAAAAGTTCAAAAAGCACCAAAACATGACTTTTGGACATATTGGAGTGCATTGGGTGCATTCGTAGCAAATACACACTTCGTGATTCACGCGGCGAACTTTTGTCAATTAATGCCAATATTGGTACACGAGGGTGCGATGTTTTTGACTGGAATGAAAAAGTTCATAAAGCACCAAAACATGATTTTTGGACATATTGGAGTGCATTGGGTGCATTCGTAGCAAAAACACACTTTGTGATTCGCGCGGCGAACTTTTGTCAATTAATGCCAATATTGGAACACGAGGGTGCGATGTTTTTGACCGGAATGAAAAAGTTCAAAAAGCACCAAAACAAGATTTTTGTCCATATTGGAGTGTGTTGGGTGCGTTCGTGGCAAAAACTCACTTCGTGATTCGCGCGGCGAACATTTGTCAATTAATGCCAATATTGGCTTATATTGGGCCACACGGGTGCGATGTTTTTGACCGGAATGAAAAAGTTCAAAAAGCACCAAAACATGATTTTTGTACATATTGGAGTGCATTGGGTGCGTTCGTGGCAAATACACACTTCGTGATTCGCGCGGCGAACTTTTGTCGATTAATGCCAATATTGGTACACGAGGGTGCGATGTTTTTGACTGGAATGAAAAAGTTCATAAAGCACCAAAACATGATTTTTGGACATATTGGAGTGCATTGGGTGCATTCGTGGCAAAAACACACTTTGTGATTCGCGCGGCGAACTTTTGTCAATTAATGCCAATATTGGTACACGAGGGTCCGATGTTTTTGAACGGAATGAAAAAGTTCAAAAAGCACCAAAACAAGATTTTTGTCCATATTGGAGTGTATTGGGTGCGTTCGTGGCAAAAACTCACTTCGTGATTCGCGCGGCGAACATTTGTCAATTAATGCCAATATTGGCTTATATTGGGCCACACGGGTGCGATGTTTTTGACCGGAATGAAAAAGTTCAAAAAGCACCAAAACATGATTTTTGTACATATTGGAGTGCATTGGGTGCGTTCTTGGCAAATACACACTTCGTGATTTGCGCGGCGAACTTTTGTCAATTAATGCCAATATTGGTACACGAGGGTGCGATGTTTTTGACCGGAATGAAAAAGTTTAAAAAGCACCAAAACATGATTTTTGGACATGCTGGAGTGTATTGGGTGCGTTCGTGGCAAAAACTCACTTCGTGATTCGCGTGCGAACTTTTCTCAATTAATAACAATGTTGGGATATATTGGCCCACACGGGTGGGATGTTTTTGATCGGAATGAAAAAGATCAAAAAGCACCAAAACAAGATTTTTGTCCATATTGGAGTGTATTGGGTGCGTTCGTGGCAAAAACTCACTTCGTGATTCGCGCGGCGAACTTTTATCAATTAATAACAATGTTGCCATATATTGGCCCACACGGGTGCGATGTTTTTGACCGGAATGAAAAAGTTCAAAAAGCACCAAAACATGACTTTTGGACATGTTGGAGTGCATTGGGTGCGTTCGTGGCAAAAACACACTTCGTGATTCGCGCGGCGAACTTTTGTCAATTAATGCCAATATTGGTACACGAGGGTGCGATGTTTTTGACCGGAATGAAAAAGTTGAAAAAGCACCAAAACAAGATTTTTGTCCATATTGGAGTGTATTGGGTGCGTTCGTGGCAAAAACTCACTTCGTGAATCGCGTGGCGAACATTTGTCAATTAATGCCAATATTGGTACACGAGGGTGCGATGTTTTTGACCGGAATGAAAAAGCTCAAAAAGCACCAAAACATGATTTTTGGACATGCTGGAGTGTATTGGGTGCGTTCGTGGCAAAAACTCACTTCGTGATTGGCGCGGCGAACTTTTATCAATTAATAACAATGTTGCCATATATTGGCCCACACGGGTGCGATGTTTTTGACCGGAATGAAAAAGTTCAAAAAGCACCAAAACAAGATTTTTGTCCATATTGGAGTGTATTGGGTGCGTTCGTGGCAAAAACTCACTTCGTGATTCGCGCGGCGAACTTTTATCAATTAATAACAATGTTGCCATATATTGGCCCACATGGGTGCGATGTTTTTGACCGGAATGAAAAAGTTCAAAAAGCACCAAAACATGACTTTTGGACATATTGGAGTGCATTGGGTGCGTTCGTGGCAAATACACACTTCGTGATTTGCGCGACGAACTTTTGTCAATTAATGCCAATATTGGTACACGAGGGTGCGATGTTTTTGAATGGAATGAAAAAGTTCATAAAGCACCAAAACATGATTTTTGGACATATTGGAGTGCATTGGGTGCATTCGTGGCAAAAACACACTTTGTGATTCGCGCGGCGAACTTTTGTCAATTAATGCCAATATTGGTACACGAGGGTCCGATGTTTTTGAACGGAATGAAAAAGTTCAAAAAGCACCAAAACAAGATTTTTGTCCATATTGGAGTGTATTGGGTGCGTTCGTGGCAAAAACTCACTTCGTGATTCGCGCGGCGAACATTTGTCAATTAATGCCAATATTGGCTTATATTGGGCCACACGGGTGCGATGTTTTTGACCGGAATGAAAAAGTTCAAAAAGCACCAAAACATGATTTTTGGACATATTGGAGTGCATTGGGTGCGTTCTTGGCAAATACACACTTCGTGATTTGCGCGGCGAACTTTTGTCAATTAATGCCAATATTGGTACACGAGGGTGCGATGTTTTTGACTGGAATGAAAAAGTTCATAAAGCACCAAAACATGATTTTTGGACATGCTGGAGTGTATTGGGTGCGTTCGTGGCAAAAACTCACTTCGTGATTCGCGTGCGAACTTTTGTCAATTAATAACAATGTTGGGATATATTGGCCCACATGGGTGCGATGTTTTTGACCGGAATGAAAAAGTTCAAAAAGCAACAAAACATGATTTTTGGATATATTGGAGTGCATTGGGTGCGTTCCTGGCAAAAACTCAATTCGTGATTCGCGCGGCGAACTTTTGTCAATTAATGCCAATATTGGTACACGAGGGTGCGATGTTTTTGACTGGAATGAAAAAGTTCAAAAAGCACCAAAACATGACTTTTGGACATATTGGAGTGCATTGGGTGCGTTCGTGGCAAAAACACACTTCGTGATTCGCGCGGCGAACTTTTGTCAATTAATGCCAATATTGGTACACGAGGGTGCGATGTTTTTGACCGGAATGAAAAAGTTCAAAAAGCACCAAAACAAGATTTTTGTCCATATTTGAGTGTATTGGGTGCGTTCGTGGCAAAAACTCACTTCGTGATTCGCGCGGCGAACATTTGTCAATTAATGCCAATATTGGCTTATATTGGGCCACACGGGTGCGATGTTTTTGACCGGAATGAAAAAGTTCAAAATGCACCAAAACATGATTTTTGGACATGCTGGAGTGTATTGGGTGCGTTCGTGGCAAAAACTCACTTCGTGATTCGCGTGCGAACTTTTGTCAATTAATAACAATGTTGGGATATATTGGCCCACACGGGTGCGATGTTTTTGACCGGAATGAAAAAAATCAAAAAGCACCAAAACAAGATTTTTGTCCATATTGGAGTGTATTGGGTGCGTTCGTGGCAAAAACTCACTTCGTGATTCGCGCGGCGAACTTTTGTCAATTAATGCCAATATTGGTAGACGAGGGTGCGATGTTTTTGACTGGTATGAAAAACTTCAAAAAGCACCAAAACATTATTTTTGTCCATATTGGAGTGTATTGGGTGCGTTCGTGGCAAAAACTCACTTCATGATTCGCGCGGCGAACTTTTGTCAATTAATAACAATGTTGCCATATATTGGCCCACACGGGTGCGATGTTTTTGACCGGAATGAAAAAGTTCAAAAAACACCAAAACATGATTTTTTTGGACATATTGGAGTGCATTGGGTGCGTTCTTGGCAAAAACACACTTCGTGATTCGTGCGGCGAACTTTTGTCAATTAATGCCAATATTGGTACACGAGGGTGCGATGTTTTTCACCGGAATGAAAAAGTTCAAAAAGCACCAAAACAAGATTTTTGTCCATATTGGAGTGTATTGGGTGCGTTCGTGGCAAAAACTCACTCCGTGATTCGCGCGGCGAACTTTTGTCAGTTAATAACAATGTTGCCATATATTGGCCCACACGGGTGCGATGTTTTTGACCGGAGTGAAAAAGTTCGAAAAGCACCAAAACATGATTTTTGCACATATTGGAGTGTGTTGGGTGCGTTCGTGGCAAAAACTCACTTCGTGATTCGTGTGGCGAACTTTTGTCAATTAATGCCAATATTGGTACAAGATGGTGCGATGTTTTTGACCAGAATGAAAAAGTCGAAAAAGCACCAAAACAAGATTTTTGTCCATATTGGAGTGTATTGGGTGCATTCGTGGCAAAAACTCACTTCGTGATTCGCGCGGCGAACTTTTGTCAATTAATGCCAGTATTGGTAGACGAGGGTGCAATGTTTTTGACCGGTATGAAAAACTTCAAAAAGCACCAAAACATTATTTTTGTCCATATTGGAGTGTATTGGGTGCGTTCGTGGCAAAAACTCACTTCGTGATTCGCGCGGCGAACTTTTGTCAATTAATAACAATGTTGCCATATATTGGCCCACACGGGTGCGATGTTTTTGACCGGAATGAAAAAGTTCAAAAAACACCAAAACATGATTTTTTTTGGACATATTGGAGTGCATTGGGTGCGTTCTTGGCAAAAACACACTTCGTGATTCGCGCGGCGAACATTTGTCAATTAATGCCAATATTGGTACACGAGGGTGCGATGTTTTTCACCGGAACGAAAAAGTTCAAAAAGCAACAAAACATGATTTTTGGATATATTGGAGTGAATTGGGTGCGTTCCTGGCAAAAACTCAATTCGTGATTCGCGCGGCGAACTTTTGTCAATTAATGCCAATATTGGTACACGAGGGTGCGATGTTTTTGACCGGAATGAAAAAGTTCAAAAAGCACCAAAACATGATTTTTGGACATGCTGGAGTGTATTGGGTGCGTTCGTGGCAAAAACTCACTTCGTGATTCGCGTGCGAACTTTTGTCAATTAATAACAATGTTGGGATATATTGGCCCACACGGGTGCGATGTTTTTGACCGGAATGAAAAAGATCAAAAAGCACCAAAACAAGATTTTTGTCCATATTGGAGTGTATTGGGTGCGTTCGTGGCAAAAACTGACTTCGTGATTCGCGCGGCGAACTTTTATTAATTAATAACAATGTTGCCTTATATTGGCCCACACGGGTGCGATGTTTTTGACCGGAATGAAAAAGTTCAAAAAGCACCAAAACATGACTTTTGGACATATTGGAGTGCATTGGGTGCGTTCGTGGCAAAAACACACTTCGTGATTCGCGCGGCGAACTTTTGTCAATTAATGCCAATATTGGTAGACGAGTGTGCGATGTTTTTGACCGGTATGAAAAACTTCAAAAAGCACCAAAACATTATTTTTGTCCATATTGGAGTGTATTGGGTGCGTTCGTGGCAAAAACTCACTTCCTGATTCGCGCGGCGAACTTTTGTCAATTAGTAACAATGTTGCCATATATTGGCCCACACGGGTGCGATGTTTTTGACCGGAATGAAAAAGTTCAAAATACACCAAAACATGATTTTTTTTGGACATATTGGAGTGCATTGGGTGCGTTCTTGGCAAAAACACACTTCGTGATTCGCGCGGCGAACTTTTGTCAATTAATGCCAATATTGGTACACGAGGGTGCGATGTTTTTCACCGGAATGAAAAAGTTCAAAAAGCACCAAAACAAGATTTTTGTCCATATTGGAGTGTATTGGGTGCGTTCGTGGCAAAAACTCACTTCGTGATTCGCGCGGCGAACTTTTGTCAATTAATAACAATGTTGCCATATATTGGCCCACACGGGTGCGATGTTTTTGACCGGAATGAAAAAGTTCAAAAAGCACCAAAACATGATTTTTGGACATATGGTACACGAGGGTGCGATATTTTTGAACGGAATGAAAAACTTCAAAAAGCACCAAGAAACATGATTTTTGTCAATATTGCAGTGTATTGGGTGCGTTCGTGGCAAAAACTCACTTCGTGATTCGCGCGGCGAACTTTTGTCAATTAATGCCAATATTGGCTTATATTGGGCCACATGGGTGCGATGTTTTTGACCGGAATGAAAAAGTTCGAAAAGCACCAAAACATGATTTTTGGACATGCTGGAGTGTATTGGGTGCGTTCGTGGCAAAAAAACACTTCGTGATTCGCGCGGCGAACTTTTGTCAATTAGTAACAATGTTGCCATATATTGGCCCACACGGGTGCGATGTTTTTGACCGGAATGAAAAAGTTCTAAAAGCACCAAAACATGATTTTTTGACATATTGGAGTGCATTGGGTGCGTTCGTGGCAAAAACACACTTCGTGCTTCGCGTGCGAACTTTTGTCAATTAATGCCAATATTGGTACACGAGGGTGCGATATTTTTGAACGGAATGAAAAACTTCAACAAGCACCAAAAAACATGATTTTTGTCAATATTGCAGTGTATTGGGTGCGTTAGTGGCAAAAACTCACTTCGTGATTCACGCGGCGAACTTTTGTCGATTAATAACAATGTTGCCATATATTGGCCCACACGGGTGCGATATTTTTGACCGGAATGAAAAACTTCAAAAAGCACCAAAACATGATTTTTGGACATATTGGAGAGCATTGGGTGCGTTCGTAGCAAAAACACACTTCGTGATTCGCGCGGTGAACTTTTGTCAATTAATGCCAATATTGGTACACAAGGGTGCGATATTTTTGAACGGAATGAAAAACTTCAAAAAGCACCAAAAAAACATTATTTTTGTCAATATTGCAGTGCATTGGGTGCGTTCGTGGCAAAAACTCACTTCGTGATTCACGCGGTGAACTTTTGTCAATTAATTACAATGTTGCCATATATTGGCCCACACGGGTGCGATGTTTTTGACCGGAATGAAAGCACCAAAACATGATTTTTGGACATATTGGAGTGCATTGGGTGCGTTCGTGGCAAAAACACACTTCGTGATTCGCGCGGCGAACTTTTGTCAATTAATGCCAATATTGGTACACAAGGGTGCGATGTTTTTGACCGGAAAGAAAAAGTTCAAAAAGCACGAAAACAAGATTTTTGTCCATATTGGAGTGTATTGGGTGCGTTCGTTGCAAAAACTCACTTCGTGATTCGCGCGGCGAACTTTTGTCAATTAATAACTATGTTGTCATATATTGGCCCACACGGGTGCGATGTTTCTGACCGGAATGAAAACGTTCTAAAAGCACCAAAACTTGATTTTTTTGGACATATTGGAGTGCATTGGGTGCGTTCGTGGCAAAAACACACTTCGTGCTTCGCGTGCGAACTTTTGTCAATTAATGCCAATATTGGTACACGAGGGTGCGATATTTTTGAACGGAATGAAAACTTCAAAAAGCACCAAAAAACATGATTTTTGTCAATATTGGAGTGTATTGGGTGCGTTCGTGGCAAAAACTCACTTCGTGATTCGCGCGGCGAACTTTTGTCAATTAGTGCCAATATTGGCTTATATTGGGCCACACGGGTGCGATGTTTTTGACCGGAATGAAAAAGTTCAAAAAGCACCAAAACATGATTTTTGGACATGCTGGAGTGCATTGGGTGCGTTCGTGGCAAAAACACACTTCGTGATTCGCGCGGCGACCTTTTGTCAATTAATGCCAATATTGGTACACAAGGGTGCGATGTTTATTAACGGAATGAAAAACTTCAAAAAGCACCAAAACAAGATTTTTGTCCATATTGGAGTGTATTTGGTGCGTTCGTGGCAAAAACTCACTTCGTGATTCACACGGCGAACTTTTGTCAATTAATAACAATGTTGCCATATATTGGCCCACACGGGTGCGATGTTTTTGACCGGAATGAAAAAGTTCAAAAAGCACCAAAACATGATTTTTGGACATGCTGGAGTGCATTGGGTGCGTTCGTGGCAAAAACACACTTCGTGATTCGCGCGGCGAACTTTTGTCAATTAATGCCAATATTGGTACACAATGGTGCGATGTTTTTTAACGGAATGAAAAAGTTCAAAAAGCACCAAAACAAGATTTTTGTCCATATTGGAGTGTATTGGGTGCGTTCGTGGCAAAAACTCACTTCGTGATTCGCGCGGCGAACTTTTGGCAATTAATAACAATGTTGCCATATATTGGCCCGCACGGGTGCGATGTTTTTGACCGGAATAAAAAAGTTCAAAAAGCACCAAAACATGATTTTTGGACATGCTGGAGTGCATTGGGTGCGTTCGTGGCAAAAACACCCTTCGTGATTCGCGCGGCGAACTTTTGTCAATTAATGCCAATATTGGTACACGAGGGTGCGATGTTTTTCACCGGAATGAAAAAGTTCAAAAAGCACCAAAACAAGACTTTTGTCCATATTGGAGTGTATTGGGTGCGTTCGTGGCAAAAACTCACTTCGTGATTCGCGCGGCGAACTTTTGTCAATTAATAACAATGTCGCCATATATTGGCCCACACGGGTGCGATCTTTTTGACCGGAATGAAAAAGTTCAAAAAGCACCAAAACATGATTTTTGGACATGCTGGAGTGCATTGGGTGCGTTCGTGGCAAAAACTCAATTCGTGATTCGCGCGGCGACCTTTTGTCAATTAATGCCAATATTGGTACACAAGGATGCGATGTTTTTTAACGGAATGAAAAACTTCAAAAAGCACCAAAACAGGATTTTTGTCCATATTGGAGTGTATTGGGTGCGTTCGTGGCAATAACTCACTTCGTGATTCGCGCGGCGAACTTTTGTCAATTAATAACAATGTTGCCATATATTGGCCCACACGGGTGCGATGTTTTTGACCGGAATGAAAAAGTTCTAAAAGCACCAAAACATGATTTTTGGACATATTGGAGTGCATTGGGTGCGTTCGTGGCAAAAACACACTTCGTGATTCGCGCAGCGAACTTTTGTCAATTAATGCCAATATTGGTACACGAGGGTGCGATGTTTTTGACCGGAATGAAAAAGTTGAAAAAGCACCAAAACAAGATTTTTGTCCATATTGGAGTGTATTGGGTGCGTTCGTGGCAAAAACTCACTTCGTGATTCGCGCGGCGAACTTTTGTCAATTAATGCCAATATTGGCTTATATTGGCCCACACGTGTGCGATGTTTTTGACCGGAATGAAAAAGTGCAAAAAGCACCAAAACATGATTTTTGGACATGCTGGAGTGTATTGGGTGCGTTCGTGGCAAAAACTCACTTCGTGATTCGCGTGCGAACTTTTGTCAATTGCCATATATTGGCCCACACGGGTGCGATGTTTTTGACCGGAATGAAAAAGATCAAAAAGCCCCAAAACATGATTTTTGGACATATTGGAGTGCATTGGGTGCATTCGTGGCAAATACATACTTCGTGATTCGCGCGGCGAACTTTTGTCAATTAATGCCAATATTGGTACACGAGGGTGCGATGTTTTTGACCGGAATGAAAAAGTTCAAAAAGCACCAAAACAAGATTTTTGTCCATATTGCAGTGTATTGGGTGCGTTCGTGGCAAAAACTCACTTCGTGATTCGCGCGGCAAACTTTTGTCAATTAATGCCAATATTGGTACACGAGGGTGCGATGTTTTTGACCGGAATGAAAAAGTTCAAAAAGCACCAAAACAAGATTTTTGTCCATATTGCAGTGTATTGGGTGCGTTCGTGGCAAAAACTCACTTCGTGATTCGCGCGGCGAACTTTCGTCAATTAATACCAATATTGGTACACGAGGGTGCGATGTTTTTGACCGGAATGAAAAAGTTCAAAAAGCAACAAAACAAGATTTTGTCCATATTAGAGTGTATTGGGTGCGTTCGTGGCAAAAACTCACTTCGTGATTCGCGCTGCGAACTTTTGTCAATTAATGCCAACAATGGCATATATTGGCCCACAAAAGTGCGATATTTTTGACCATAATGAAAAAGTTCAAAAAGCACCAAAACATGATTTTTGGACATGCTGGAGTGTATTGGGTGCGTTCGTGGGAAAAACTCACTTCGTGATTCGCGTGCGAACTTTTGTCAATTAATGCCAATATTGGTACACGAGGGTGCGATGTTTTTGACCGGAATGAAAAAGTTCAAAAAGCACCAAAACAAGATTTTTATCCATATTGGAGTGTATTGGGTGCGTTCGTGGCAAAAACTCACTTCGTGATTCGCGCGGCGAACTTTTGTCAATTAATGCCAACTAATGGCATATATTCGGCCACACGGGTGCGATGCTTTTTGACCGGATGGAAAAAGTTCCCCAAAAAAAGCACCAAAACAATGATTTTCCATGGTGGACATATTGCGGTGTATAGGTGCGTTCGTCGTCCAAAATCACTTCAATTCGTGCTTCGCACGTCGACTTTTGTGCCATATTATTCGCACGCATATTGGTACACGAGGG
>NW_026267056.1:0-62711 GCF_000147395.1 Oryza glaberrima | reverse complement strand
CGCCGCGCGAGTCGCGAAGTGAGTTTTTGCCACGAACGCACCCAATACACTCCAATATGTCAAAAAATCATGTTTAGGTGCTTTTTGAACGTTTTGTTCGGTATATTACATCGCACCCACGTGTGGCAATATCGGCATTAATTGACAAAAGTTCGCCGCGCGAGTCGCGAAGTGAGTTTTTGCCACGAACGCACCCAATACACTCCAATATGTCAAAAAAAATCATGTTTTGTGCTTTTGAACTTTTTCGTCCGGTTAAAACAACGCACCCACGAGTGGCAATATCGGCATTAATTGACAAAAGTTCGCCGCGCGAGTCGCGAAGTGAGTTTTGCCACGAACGCACCCAATACAAACCAATATGTCCAAAAATCATGTTTTGGTGCTTTTTGAACTTTTTCGTCCGGTTAAAAACAACGCACCCACGATGTGGCAATATCGGCATTAATTGACAAAAGTTCGCCGGGCGAGTCGCAGGAAGTGAGTTTTAGCCCCGAACGCACCCCACTACAACCAATATGTCCAAAAATCATGTTTCGGTGCTTTTGAACGTTTTTGATTCCGGTATATTACATCGCACCCACGTTGTGGCAATATCGGCATTAATTGACAAAAGATTCGCCGCGCGAGTCGCGAAGTGAGTTTTTGCCACGAACGCACCCAATACACTCCAATATGTCAAAAAATCATGTTTTAGGTGCTTTTTGAACGTTTTGATTCCGGTAATATTACATCGCACCCACGTAGTGGCAATATCGGCATTAATTTACAAAAGTCGCCCGCGCGAGTCGCGAAGTGAGTTTTTGCCACGAACGCACCCAATACACTCCAATATGTCAAAAAATCATGTTTTGGTGCTTTTTGAACTTTTTCGTTCCGGTTAAAAACAATCGCACCCACGAGTGGCAATATCGGCATTTAATTTACAACAAGTTGCGCCCGCGCGAGTCGCGAAAGTGAGTTTTTGCCACGAATCGCACCACAATACACTCCAAATATGTCCAAAAATCATGTTTAGGTGCTTTTTGAACTGTTTTCGATTCAGGTAAAATATTAACATATCCGCACCCACGATGTGGCAATATCGGCAATTAATGGAGAAAAGTTCGCTCCGCGCGAATGTCGGAAGTGAGGTTTTTGCACGAACGAACGCACCCAATACACTCAAATATGTCCAAAAATCATGTTGTAGGTGCCTTTTTAGATCTTTTTCGATTCCAGGTATTTAACAATCGCACCCACGATGTGGCAATATCGGCATGAATTTGACCAAAAGATCGCACGCTGCGAGTCGCGAAGTGAGGTTTTTGCCACGAACGCACCCAATCCAATCCAATATGTCTAAAAAATCATGTTTTGGTGCTGTTTTGAACTTTTTCGTTCCGGTATAATAAAACAACGCAACCCCCGAGTGGCAATATCGGATCATTATTGACAAAAGTTCGCCGGCCGAGTCGCGAAGTGAGTTTTTGCCACGAAACGCACCCAATACACTCCAATATGTCAAAAAATCATGTTTTGGCTGCTTTTGAACGTTTTCGATTCCGGTATATTAACAATCGCACCCACGATTGGGCAATATCGGCATTAATTGACAAAGATCGCCGCGCGAGTCGCGAAGTGAGTTTTCTGCCACGAACGCACCCAATACACTCCAATATGTCAAAAAATCATGTTTGGTGCTTTTGAACGTTTTGATTCCGGTATATTACATCGCACCCACGTGTGGCATATCGGCATTAATTTACAAAAGTTCGCCGCGCGAGTCGCGAAGTGAGTTTTCTGCCACGAACGCACCCATACACTCCAATATGTCAAAAAATCATGTTTGGGTGCTTTTGAACGTTTTGATTCCGGTATATTACATCGCACCCACGTGTGGCAATATCGGCATTAATTTACAAAAGATCACCGCGCGAGTCGCGAAGTGAGTTTTTGCCACGAACGCACCCAATACACTCCAATATGTCAAAAAATCATGTTTTGGTGCTTTTTGAACTTTTTCGTTCCGGTTAAAAACAACGCACCCACGAGTGGCAATATCGGCATTAATTGTCAAAAGTTCGCCGCGCGAGTCGCGAAGTGAGTTTTTGCCACGAACGCACCCAATACACTCAAATATGTCCAAAAATCATGTTTAGGTGCTTTTTGAACGTTTTGATTCCGGTATATTACATCGCACCCACGTGTGGCAATATCGGCATTAATTTACAAAAGATCGCGTGCGGGTCGCGAAGTGAGTTTCTGCCACGAACGCACCCAATACACTCCAATATGTCAAAAAATCATGTTTTGGTGCTTTTTGATCTTTTTCGTTCCAGTTAAAAACAACGCACCCACGAGTGGCAATATCGGCATTAATTGACAAAAGTTCGCCGTGCGAGTCGCGAAGTGAGTTTTTGCCACGAACGCACCCAATACAAACCAATATGTCTAAAAATAATGTTTTGGTGCTTTTTTAACTTTTTCGTTCCGGTTAAAAACAACGCAACCACGAGTGGCAATATCGGCATTAATTGACAAAAGATCGCCGCGCGAGTCGCGAAGTGAGTTTTTGCCACGAACGCACCCAATACACTCCAATATGTCAAAAAATCATGTTTTGCTGCTTTTTGAACTTTTTCGTTCCGGTTAAAAACAACGCACCCACGAGTGGCAAAATCGGCATTAATTGACAAAAGATCGCCGCGCGAGTCGCGAAGTGAGTTTTTGCCACGAACGCACCCAATACACTCAAATATGTCCAAAAATCATGTTTAGGTGCTTTTTGATCTTTTTCGTTCCAGTTAAAAACAACGCACCCACGAGTGGCAATATCGGCATTAATTGACAAAAGTTCGCCGTGCGAGTCGCGAAGTGAGTTTTTGCCACGAACGCACCCAATACAAACCAATATGTCTAAAAATAATGTTTTGGTGCTTTTTTAACTTTTTCGTTCCGGTTAAAAACAACGCAACCACGAGTGGCAATATCGGCATTAATTGACAAAAGTTCGCCGCGCGAGTCGCGAAGTGAGCTTTTGCCACGAACACACCCAATACACTCGAATATGTCCAAAAATCACGTTTAGGTGCTTTTTCAACGTTTTGATTCCGGTATATTATATCACACCCACGTGTGGCAATATCGGCATTAATTGAGAAAAGTTCACCGCGCGAGTGGCGAAGGGAGTTTTTGCCACGAACGCACCCAATACACTCAAATATGTCCAAAAATCATGTTTAGGTGCCTTTTAAACGTTTTGATTCCGGTATATTACATCGCACCCACGTGTGGCAATATCGGCATTAATTTACAAAAGATCGCCGCGCGAGTCGCGAAGTGAGTTTTTGCCACGAACGCACCCAATACACTCCAATATGTGAAAAAAATCATGTTTTGGTGCTTTTTGAACTTTTTCGTTCCGGTTAAAAACAACGCACCCACGAGTGGCAATATCGGCATTAATTGACAAAAGTTCGCCGCGCGAGTCGCGAAGTGAGTTTTTGCCACGAACGCACCCAATACACTCCAATATGTCAAAAAATCATGTTTTGCTGCTTTTTGAACTTTTTCGTTCCGGTTAAAAACAACGCACCCACGAGTGGCAAAATCGGCATTAATTGACAAAAGATCGCCGCGCGAGTCGCGAAGTGAGTTTTTGCCACGAACGCACCCAATACACTCCAATATGTCCAAAAATCATGTTTAGGTGCTTTTTGAACGTTTTGATTCCGGTATATTACATCGCACCCACATATGGCAATATCGGCATTAATATAGAAAAGTTCGCCGCGCGAGTCGCGAAGTGAGTTTCTGCCACGAACGCACCCAATACACTCCAATATGTCAAAAAATCATGTTTTGGTGCTTTTTGAACGTTTTGATTCCGGTATATTACATCGCACCCACGTGTGGCAATATCGGCATTAATTTACAAAAGTTCGCCGCGCGAGTCGCGAAGTGAGTTTCTGCCACGAACGCACCCAATACACTCCAATATGTCAAAAAAATCATGTTTTGGTGCTTTTTGAACGTTTTGATTCCGGTATATTACATCGCACCCACGTGTGGCAATATCGGCATTAATTTACAAAAGATCGCCGCGCGAGTCGCGAAGTGAGTTTTTGCCACGAACGCACCCAATACACCCCAATATGTCAAAAAATCATGTTTTGGTACTTTTTGAACTTTTTCGTTCCGGTTAAAAACAACGCACCCACGAGTGGCAATATCGGCATTAATTGTCAAAAGTTCGCCGCGCGAGTCGCGAAGTGAGTTTTTGCCACGAACGCACCCAATACACTCAAATATGTCCAAAAATCATGTTTAGGTGCTTTTTGAACGTTTTGATTCCGGTATATTACATCGCACCCACGTGTGGCAATATCGGCATTAATTTACAAAAGATCGCGTGCGGGTCGCGAAGTGAGTTTCTGCCACGAACGCACCCAATACACTCCAATATGTCAAAAAAATCATGTTTTGGTGCTTTTTGATCTTTTTCGTTCCCGTTAAAAACAACGCACCCACGAGTGGCAATATCGGCATTAATTGACAAAAGTTCGCCGTGCGAGTCGCGAAGTGAGTTTTTGCCACGAACGCACCCAATACAAACCAATATGTCTAAAAATCATGTTTTGGTGCTTTTTGAACTTTTTCGTTCCGGTTAAAAACAACGCAACCACGAGTGGCAATATCGGCATTAATTGACAAAAGTTCGCCGCGCGAGTCGCGAAGTGAGCTTTTGCCACGAACACACCCAATACACTCAAATATGTCCACAAATCACGTTTAGGTGCTTTTTCAACGTTTTGATTCCGGTATATTATATCGCACCCACGTGTGGCAATATCGGCATTAATTGAGAAAAGTTCACCGCGCGAGTGGCGAAGGGAGTTTTTGCCACGAACGCACCCAATACACTCAAATATGTCCAAAAATCATGTTTATGTGCCTTTTAAACGTTTTGATTCCGGTATATTACATCGCACCCACGTGTGGCAATATCGGCATTAATTTACAAAAGATCGCCGCGCGAGTCGCGAAGTGAGTTTTTGCCACGAACGCACCCAATACACTCCAATATGTGAAAAAAATCATGTTTTGGTGCTTTTTGAACTTTTTCGTTCCGGTTAAAAACAACGCACCCACGAGTGGCAATATCGGCATTAATTGACAAAAGTTCGCCGCGCGAGTCGCGAAGTGAGTTTTTGCCACGAACGCACCCAATACACTCAAATATGTCCAAAAATCACGTTTAGGTGCTTTTTGAACGTTTTGATTCCGGTATATTATATCGCACCCACGTGTGGCAATATCGGCATTAATTGACAAAAGATCGCCGCGCTACTCACGAAGTGAGTTTTTGCCACGAACGCACCCAACACAATGCAATATGTCAAAAAAAATCATGTTTTTGTGCTTTTTGAACTTTTTCGTTCCGGTTAAAAACAACGCACCCACGAGTGGCAATATCGGCATTAATTGACAAAAGTTCGCCGCGCGAGTCGCGAAGTGAGTTTTAGCCACGAACGCACCCAATACAAACCAATATGTCCAAAAATCATGTTTTGGTGCTTTTTGAACTTTTTCGTTCCGGTTAAAAACAAGGCAACCACGTGTGGCAATATCGGCATTAATTGACAAAAGATCGCCGCGCGAGTCGCGAAGTGAGTTTTTGCCACGAACGCACCCAATACACTCCAATATGTCCAAAAATCATGTTTAGGTGCTTTTTGAACGTTTTGATTCCGGTATATTACATCGCACCCACGTATGGCAATATCGGCATTAATATACAAAAGTTCGCCGCGCGAGTCGCGAAGTGAGTTTCTGCCACGAACGCACCCAATACACTCCAATATGTCAAAAAAATCATGTTTTGGTGCTTTTTGAACGTTTTGATTCCGGTATATTACATCGCACCCACGTGTGGCAATATCGGCATTAATTTACAAAAGATCGCCGCGCGAGTCGCGAAGTGAGTTTTTGCCACGAACGCACCCAATACACTCCAATATGTCAAAAAATCATGTTTTGGTGCTTTTTGAACTTTTTCGTTCCGGTTAAAAACAACGCACCCACGAGTGGCAATATCGGCATTAATTGACAAAAGTTCGCCGCGCGAGTCGCGAAGTGAGTTTTTGCCACGAACGCACCCAATACACTCAAATATGTCCAAAAATCATGTTTAGGTGCTTTTTGAATGTTTTGATTCCGGTATATTACATCGCACCCACGTGTGGCAATATCGGCATTAATTTACAAAAGATCGCGTGCGGGTCGCGAAGTGAGTTTCTGCCACGAACGCACCCAATACACTCCAATATGTCAAAAAAATCATGTTTTGGTGCTTTTTGATCTTTTTCGTTCCAGTTAAAAACAACGCACCCACGAGTGGCAATATCGGCATTAATTGACAAAAGTTCGCCGTGCGAGTCGCGAAGTGAGTTTTTGCCACGAACGCACCCAATACAAACCAATATGTCTAAAAATAATGTTTTGGTGCTTTTTTAACTTTTTCGTTCCGGTTAAAAACAACGCAACCACGAGTGGCAATATCGGCATTAATTGACAAAAGATCGCCGCGCGAGTCGCGAAGTGAGTTTTTGCCACGAACGCACCCAATACACTCCAATATGTCAAAAAATCATGTTTTGCTGCTTTTTGAACTTTTTCGTTCCGGTTAAAAACAACGCACCCACGAGTGGCAAAATCGGCATTAATTGACAAAAGATCGCCGCGCGAGTCGCGAAGTGAGTTTTTGCCACGAACGCACCCAATACACTCTAATAAGTCCAAAAATCATGTTTAGGTGCTTTTTGAACGTTTTTATTCCGGTATATTACATCGCACCCACGTATGGCAATATCGGCATTAATATACAAAAGTTCGCCGCGCGAGTCGCGAAGTGAGTTTCTGCCACGAACGCACCCAATACACTCCAATATGTCAAAAAATCATGTTTTGGTGCTTTTTGAACGTTTTGATTCCGGTATATTACATCGCACCCACGTGTGGCAATATCGGCATTAATTTACAAAAGTTCGCCGCGCGAGTCGCGAAGTGAGTTTTTGCCACGAACGCACCCAATACACTCCAATATGTCAAAAAATCATGTTTTGGTGCTTTTTGAACTTTTTCGTTCCGGTTAAAAACAACGCACCCACGAGTGGCAATATCGGCATTAATTGACAAAAGTTCGCCGCGCGAGTCGCGAAGTGAGTTTTTGCCACGAACACACCCAATACACTCAAATATGTCCAAAAATCATGTTTAGGTGCTTTTTGAACGTTTTGATTCCGGTATATTACATCGCACCCACGTGTGGCAATATCGGCATTAATTTACAAAAGATCGCGTGCGGGTCGCGAAGTGAGTTTCTGCCACGAACGCACCCAATACACTCCAATATGTCAAAAAAATCATGTTTTGGTGCTTTTTGATCTTTTTCGTTCCCGTTAAAAACAACGCACCCACGAGTGGCAATATCGGCATTAATTGACAAAAGTTCGCCGTGCGAGTCGCGAAGTGAGTTTTTGCCACGAACGCACCCAATACAAACCAATATGTCTAAAAATCATGTTTTGGTGCTTTTTGAACTTTTTCGTTCCGGTTAAAAACAACGCAACCACGAGTGGCAATATCGGCATTAATTGACAAAAGTTCGCCGCGCGAGTCGCGAATTGAGCTTTTGCCACGAACACACCCAATACACTCCAATATGTCCACAAATCACGTTTAGGTGCTTTTTCAACGTTTTGATTCCGGTATATTATATCGCACCCACGTGTGGCAATATCGGCATTAATTGAGAAAAGTTCACCGCGCGAGTGGCGAAGGGAGTTTTTGCCACGAACGCACCCAATACACTCAAATATGTCCAAAAATCATGTTTATGTGCCTTTTAAACGTTTTGATTCCGGTATATTACATCGCACCCACGTGTGGCAATATCGGCATTAATTTACAAAAGATCGCCGCGCGAGTCGCGAAGTGAGTTTTTGCCACGAACGCACCCAATACACTCCAATATGTGAAAAAAATCATGTTTTGGTGCTTTTTGAACTTTTTCGTTCCGGTTAAAAACAACGCACCCACGAGTGGCAATATCGGCATTAATTGACAAAAGTTCGCCGCGCGAGTCGCGAAGTGAGTTTTTGCCACGAACGCACCCAATACACTCAAATATGTCCAAAAATCACGTTTAGGTGCTTTTTGAACGTTTTGATTCCGGTATATTATATCGCACCCACGTGTGGCAATATCGGCATTAATTGACAAAAGATCGCCGCGCTAGTCACGAAGTGAGTTTTTGCCACGAACGCACCCAACACAATGCAATATGTCAAAAAAAATCATGTTTTTGTGCTTTTTGAACTTTTTCGTTCCGGTTAAAAACAACGCACCCACGAGTGGCAATATCGGCATTAATTGACAAAAGTTCGCCGGGCGAGTCGCGAAGTGAGTTTTAGCCACGAACGCACCCAATACAAACCAATATGTCCAAAAATCATGTTTTGGTGCTTTTTGAACTTTTTCGTTCCGGTTAAAAACAAGGCAACCACGTGTGGCAATATCGGCATTAATTGACAAAAGATCGCCGCGCGAGTCGCGAAGTGAGTTTTTGCCACGAACGCACCCAATACACTCCAATATGTCCAAAAATCATGTTTAGGTGCTTTTTGAACGTTTTGATTCCGGTATATTACATCGCACCCACGTATGGCAATATCGGCATTAATATACAAAAGTTCGCCGCGCGAGTCGCGAAGTGAGTTTCTGCCACGAACGCACCCAATACACTCCAATATGTCAAAAAAATCATGTTTTGGTGCTTTTTGAACGTTTTGATTCCGGTATATTACATCGCACCCACGTGTGGCAATATCGGCATTAATTTACAAAAGATCGCCGCGCGAGTCGCGAAGTGAGTTTTTGCCACGAACGCACCCAATACACTCCAATATGTCAAAAAATCATGTTTTGGTGCTTTTTGAACTTTTTCGTTCCGGTTAAAAACAACGCACCCACGAGTGGCAATATCGGCATTAATTGACAAAAGTTCGCCGCGCGAGTCGCGAAGTGAGTTTTTGCCACGAACGCACCCAATACACTCAAATATGTCCAAAAATCATGTTTAGGTGCTTTTTGATCTTTTTCGTTCCAGTTAAAAACAACGCACCCACGAGTGGCAATATCGGCATTAATTGACAAAAGTTCGCCGTGCGAGTCGCGAAGTGAGTTTTTGCCACGAACGCACCCAATACAAACCAATATGTCTAAAAATAATGTTTTGGTGCTTTTTTAACTTTTTCGTTCCGGTTAAAAACAACGCAACCACGAGTGGCAATATCGGCATTAATTGACAAAAGTTCGCCGCGCGAGTCGCGAAGTGAGCTTTTGCCACGAACACACCCAATACACTCAAATATGTCCAAAAATCACGTTTAGGTGCTTTTTCAACGTTTTGATTCCGGTATATTATATCGCACCCACGTGTGGCAATATCGGCATTAATTGAGAAAAGTTCACCGCGCGAGTGGCGAAGTGAGTTTTTGCCACGAACGCACCCAATACACTCAAATATGTCCAAAAATCATGTTTAGGTGCCTTTTAAACGTTTTGATTCCGGTATATTACATCGCACCCACGTGTGGCAATATCGGCATTAATTTACAAAAGATCGCCGCGCGAGTCGCGAAGTGAGTTTTTGCCACGAACGCACCCAATACACTCATGTTTTGGTGCTTTTTGAACGTTTTGATTCCGGTATATTACATCGCACCCACGTGTGGCAATATCGGCATTAATTTACAAAAGTTCGCCGCGCGAGTCGCGAAGTGAGTTTCTGCCACGAACGCACCCAATACACTCCAATATGTCAAAAAAATCATGTTTTGGTGCTTTTTGAACGTTTTGATTCCGGTATATTACATCGCACCCACGTGTGGCAATATCGGCATTAATTTACAAAAGATCGCCGCGCGAGTCGCGAAGTGAGTTTTTGCCACGAACGCACCCAATACACCCCAATATGTCAAAAAATCATGTTTTGGTGCTTTTTGAACTTTTTCGTTCCGGTTAAAAACAACGCACCCACGAGTGGCAATATCGGCATTAATTGTCAAAAGTTCGCCGCGCGAGTCGCGAAGTGAGTTTTTGCCACGAACGCACCCAATACACTCAAATATGTCCAAAAATCATGTTTAGGTGCTTTTTGAACGTTTTGATTCCGGTATATTACATCGCACCCACGTGTGGCAATATCGGCATTAATTTACAAAAGATCGCGTGCGGGTCGCGAAGTGAGTTTCTGCCACGAACGCACCCAATACACTCCAATATGTCAAAAAAATCATGTTTTGGTGCTTTTTGATCTTTTTCGTTCCAGTTAAAAACAACGCACCCACGAGTGGCAATATCGGCATTAATTGACAAAAGTTCGCCGTGCGAGTCGCGAAGTGAGTTTTTGCCACGAACGCACCCAATACAAACCAATATGTCTAAAAATAATGTTTTGGTGCTTTTTTAACTTTTTCGTTCCGGTTAAAAACAACGCAACCACGAGTGGCAATATCGGCATTAATTGACAAAAGATCGCCGCGCGAGTCGCGAAGTGAGTTTTTGCCACGAACGCACCCAATACACTCCAATATGTCAAAAAATCATGTTTTGCTGCTTTTTGAACTTTTTCGTTCCGGTTAAAAACAACGCACCCACGAGTGGCAAAATCGGCATTAATTGACAAAAGATCGCCGCGCGAGTCGCGAAGTGAGTTTTTGCCACGAACGCACCCAATACACTCTAATAAGTCCAAAAATCATGTTTAGGTGCTTTTTGAACGTTTTTATTCCGGTATATTACATCGCACCCACGTATGGCAATATCGGCATTAATATACAAAAGTTCGCCGCGCGAGTCGCGAAGTGAGTTTCTGCCACGAACGCACCCAATACACTCCAATATGTCAAAAAATCATGTTTTGGTGCTTTTTGAACGTTTTGATTCCGGTATATTACATCGCACCCACGTGTGGCAATATCGGCATTAATTTACAAAAGTTCGCCGCGCGAGTCGCGAAGTGAGTTTTTGCCACGAACGCACCCAATACACTCCAATATGTCAAAAAATCATGTTTTGGTGCTTTTTGAACTTTTTCGTTCCGGTTAAAAACAACGCACCCACGAGTGGCAATATCGGCATTAATTGACAAAAGTTCGCCGCGCGAGTCGCGAAGTGAGTTTTTGCCACGAACACACCCAATACACTCAAATATGTCCAAAAATCATGTTTAGGTGCTTTTTGAACGTTTTGATTCCGGTATATTACATCGCACCCACGTGTGGCAATATCGGCATTAATTTACAAAAGATCGCGTGCGGGTCGCGAAGTGAGTTTCTGCCACGAACGCACCCAATACACTCCAATATGTCAAAAAAATCATGTTTTGGTGCTTTTTGATCTTTTTCGTTCCCGTTAAAAACAACGCACCCACGAGTGGCAATATCGGCATTAATTGACAAAAGTTCGCCGTGCGAGTCGCGAAGTGAGTTTTTGCCACGAACGCACCCAATACAAACCAATATGTCTAAAAATCATGTTTTGGTGCTTTTTGAACTTTTTCGTTCCGGTTAAAAACAACGCAACCACGAGTGGCAATATCGGCATTAATTGACAAAAGTTCGCCGCGCGAGTCGCGAAGTGAGCTTTTGCCACGAACACACCCAATACACTCAAATATGTCCACAAATCACGTTTAGGTGCTTTTTCAACGTTTTGATTCCGGTATATTATATCGCACCCACGTGTGGCAATATCGGCATTAATTGAGAAAAGTTCACCGCGCGAGTGGCGAAGGGAGTTTTTGCCACGAACGCACCCAATACACTCAAATATGTCCAAAAATCATGTTTATGTGCCTTTTAAACGTTTTGATTCCGGTATATTACATCGCACCCACGTGTGGCAATATCGGCATTAATTTACAAAAGATCGCCGCGCGAGTCGCGAAGTGAGTTTTTGCCACGAACGCACCCAATACACTCCAATATGTGAAAAAAATCATGTTTTGGTGCTTTTTGAACTTTTTCGTTCCGGTTAAAAACAACGCACCCACGAGTGGCAATATCGGCATTAATTGACAAAAGTTCGCCGCGCGAGTCGCGAAGTGAGTTTTTGCCACGAACGCACCCAATACACTCAAATATGTCCAAAAATCACGTTTAGGTGCTTTTTGAACGTTTTGATTCCGGTATATTATATCGCACCCACGTGTGGCAATATCGGCATTAATTGACAAAAGATCGCCGCGCTAGTCACGAAGTGAGTTTTTGCCACGAACGCACCCAACACAATGCAATATGTCAAAAAAAATCATGTTTTTGTGCTTTTTGAACTTTTTCGTTCCGGTTAAAAACAACGCACCCACGAGTGGCAATATCGGCATTAATTGACAAAAGTTCGCCGCGCGAGTCGCGAAGTGAGTTTTAGCCACGAACGCACCCAATACAAACCAATATGTCCAAAAATCATGTTTTGGTGCTTTTTGAACTTTTTCGTTCCGGTTAAAAACAAGGCAACCACGTGTGGCAATATCGGCATTAATTGACAAAAGATCGCCGCGCGAGTCGCGAAGTGAGTTTTTGCCACGAACGCACCCAATACACTCCAATATGTCCAAAAATCATGTTTAGGTGCTTTTTGAACGTTTTGATTCCGGTATATTACATCGCACCCACGTGTGGCAATATCGGCATTAATTTACAAAAGATCGCCGCGCGAGTCGCGAAGTGAGTTTTTGCCACGAACGCACCCAATACACTCCAATATGTCCAAAAATCATGTTTAGGTGCTTTTTGAACGTTTTGATTCCGGTATATTACATCGCACCCACGTGTGGCAATATCGGCATTAATTTACAAAAGATCGCCGCGCGAGTCGCGAAGTGAGTTTCTGCCACGAACGCACCCAATACACTCCAATATGTCAAAAAAATCATGTTTTTGTGCTTTTTGAACTTTTTCGTTCCGGTTAAAAACAACGCACCCACGAGTGGCAATATCGGCATTAATTGACAAAAGTTCGCCGCGCGAGTCGCGAAGTGAGTTTTAGCCACGAACGCACCCAATACAAACCAATATGTCCAAAAATCATGTTTTGGTGCTTTTTGAACTTTTTCGTTCCGGTTAAAAACAACGCAACCACGTGTGGCAATATCGGCATTAATTGACAAAAGATCGCCGCGCGAGTCGCGAAGTGAGTTTTTGCCACGAACGCACCCAATACACTCCAATATGTCCAAAAATAATGTTTAGGTGCTTTTTGAACGTTTTGATTCCGGTATATTACATCGCACCCACGTATGGCAATATCGGCATTAATATACAAAAGTTCGCCGCGCGAGTCGCGAAGTGAGTTTTTGCCACGAACGCACCCAATACACTCCAATATGTCAAAAAATCATGTTTTGGTGCTTTTTGAACGTTTTGATTCCGGTATATTACATCGCACCCACGTGTGGCAATATCGGCATTAATTTACAAAAGTTCGCCGCGCGAGTCGCGAAGTGAGTTTCTGCCACGAACGCACCCAATACACTCCAATATGTCAAAAAAATCATGTTTTGGTGCTTTTTGAACGTTTTGATTCCGGTATATTACATCGCACCCACGTGTGGCAATATCGGCATTAATTTACAAAAGATCGCCGCGCGAGTCGCGAAGTGAGTTTTTGCCACGAACGCACCCAATACACTCCAATATGTCAAAAAATCATGTTTTGGTGCTTTTTCAACTTTTTCGTTCCGGTTAAAAACAACGCACCCACGAGTGGCAATATCGGCATTAATTGACAAAAGTTCGCCGCGCGAGTCGCGAAGTGAGTTTTTGCCACGAACGCACCCAATACACTCAAATATGTCCAAAAATCATGTTTAGGTGCTTTTTGAACGTTTTGATTCCGGTATATTACATCGCACCCACGTGTGGCAATATCGGCATTAATTTACAAAAGATCGCGTGCGGGTCGCGAAGTGAGTTTCTGCCACGAACGCACCCAATACACTCCAATATGTCAAAAAAATCATGTTTTGGTGCTTTTTGATCTTTTTCGTTCCCGTTAAAAACAACGCACCCACGAGTGGCAATATCGGCATTAATTGACAAAAGTTCGCCGTGCGAGTCGCGAAGTGAGTTTTTGCCACGAACGCACCCAATACAAACCAATATGTCTAAAAATCATGTTTTGGTGCTTTTTGAACTTTTTCGTTCCGGTTAAAAACAACGCAACCACGAGTGGCAATATCGGCATTAATTGACAAAAGTTCGCCGCGCGAGTCGCGAAGTGAGCTTTTGCCACGAACACACCCAATACACTCAAATATGTCCAAAAATCACGTTTAGGTGCTTTTTCAACGTTTTGATTCCGGTATATTATATCGCACCCACGTGTGGCAATATCGGCATTAATTGAGAAAAGTTCACCGCGCGAGTGGCGAAGTGAGTTTTTGCCACGAACGCACCCAATACACTCAAATATGTCCAAAAATCATGTTTAGGTGCCTTTTAAACGTTTTGATTCCGGTATATTACATCGCACCCACGTGTGGCAATATCGGCATTAATTTACAAAAGATCGCCGCGCGAGTCGCGAAGTGAGTTTTTGCCACGAACGCACCCAATACACTCCAATATGTCCAAAAATCATGTTTAGGTGCTTTTTGAACGTTTTGATTCCGGTATATTACATCGCACCCACGTATGGCAATATCGGCATTAATATACAAAAGTTCGCCGCGCGAGTCGCGAAGTGAGTTTCTGCCACGAACGCACCCAATACACTCCAATATGTCAAAAAATCATGTTTTGGTGCTTTTTGAACGTTTTGATTCCGGTATATTACATCGCACCCACGTGTGGCAATATCGGCATTAATTTACAAAAGATCGCCGCGCGAGTCGCGAAGTGAGTTTCTGCCACGAACGCACCCAATACACTCCAATATGTCAAAAAAATCATGTTTTTGTGCTTTTTGAACTTTTTCGTTCCGGTTAAAAACAACGCACCCACGAGTGGCAATATCGGCATTAATTGACAAAAGTTCGCCGCGCGAGTCGCGAAGTGAGTTTTAGCCACGAACGCACCCAATACAAACCAATATGTCCAAAAATCATGTTTTGGTGCTTTTTGAACTTTTTCGTTCCGGTTAAAAACAACGCAACCACGTGTGGCAATATCGGCATTAATTGACAAAAGATCGCCGCGCGAGTCGCGAAGTGAGTTTTTGCCACGAACGCACCCAATACACTCCAATATGTCCAAAAATCATGTTTAGGTGCTTTTTGAATGTTTTGATTCCGGTATATTACATCGCACCCACGTATGGCAATATCGGCATTAATATACAAAAGTTCGCCGCGCGAGTCGCGAAGTGAGTTTCTGCCACGAACGCACCCAATACACTCCAATATGTCAAAAAATCATGTTTTGGTGCTTTTTGAACGTTTTGATTCCGGTATATTACATCGCACCCACGTGTGGCAATATCGGCATTAATTTACAAAAGTTCGCCGCGCGAGTCGCGAAGTGAGTTTCTGCCACGAACGCACCCAATACACTCCAATATGTCAAAAAAATCATGTTTTGGTGCTTTTTGAACGTTTTGATTCCGGTATATTACATCGCACCCACGTGTGGCAATATCGGCATTAATTTACAAAAGATCGCCGCGCGAGTCGCGAAGTGAGTTTTTGCCACGAACGCACCCAATACACTCCAATATGTCCAAAAATCATGTTTAGGTGCTTTTTGAACGTTTTGATTCCGGTATATTACATCGCACCCACGTATGGCAATATCGGCATTAATATACAAAAGTTCGCCGCGCGAGTCGCGAAGTGAGTTTCTGCCACGAACGCACCCAATACACTCCAATATGTCAAAAAATCATGTTTTGGTGCTTTTTGAACGTTTTGATTCCGGTATATTACATCGCACCCACGTGTGGCAATATCGGCATTAATTTACAAAAGATCGCCGCGCGAGTCGCGAAGTGAGTTTCTGCCACGAACGCACCCAATACACTCCAATATGTCAAAAAAATCATGTTTTTGTGCTTTTTGAACTTTTTCGTTCCGGTTAAAAACAACGCACCCACGAGTGGCAATATCGGCATTAATTGACAAAAGTTCGCCGCGCGAGTCGCGAAGTGAGTTTTAGCCACGAACGCACCCAATACAAACCAATATGTCCAAAAATCATGTTTTGGTGCTTTTTGAACTTTTTCGTTCCGGTTAAAAACAACGCAACCACGTGTGGCAATATCGGCATTAATTGACAAAAGATCGCCGCGCGAGTCGCGAAGTGAGTTTTTGCCACGAACGCACCCAATACACTCCAATATGTCCAAAAATCATGTTTAGGTGCTTTTTGAACGTTTTGATTCCGGTATATTACATCGCACCCACGTGTGGCAATATCGGCATTAATTTACAAAAGATCGCGTGCGGGTCGCGAAGTGAGTTTCTGCCACGAACGCACCCAATACACTCCAATATGTCAAAAAAATCATGTTTTGGTGCTTTTTGATCTTTTTCGTTCCCGTTAAAAACAACGCACCCACGAGTGGCAATATCGGCATTAATTGACAAAAGTTCGCCGTGCGAGTCGCGAAGTGAGTTTTTGCCACGAACGCACCCAATACAAACCAATATGTCTAAAAATCATGTTTTGGTGCTTTTTGAACTTTTTCGTTCCGGTTAAAAACAACGCAACCACGAGTGGCAATATCGGCATTAATTGACAAAAGTTCGCCGCGCGAGTCGCGAAGTGAGCTTTTGCCACGAACACACCCAATACACTCAAATATGTCCAAAAATCACGTTTAGGTGCTTTTTCAACGTTTTGATTCCGGTATATTATATCGCACCCACGTGTGGCAATATCGGCATTAATTGAGAAAAGTTCACCGCGCGAGTGGCGAAGTGAGTTTTTGCCACGAACGCACCCAATACACTCAAATATGTCCAAAAATCATGTTTAGGTGCCTTTTAAACGTTTTGATTCCGGTATATTACATCGCACCCACGTGTGGCAATATCGGCATTAATTTACAAAAGATCGCCGCGCGAGTCGCGAAGTGAGTTTTTGCCACGAACGCACCCAATACACTCCAATATGTCCAAAAATCATGTTTAGGTGCTTTTTGAACGTTTTGATTCCGGTATATTACATCGCACCCACGTATGGCAATATCGGCATTAATATACAAAAGTTCGCCGCGCGAGTCGCGAAGTGAGTTTCTGCCACGAACGCACCCAATACACTCCAATATGTCAAAAAATCATGTTTTGGTGCTTTTTGAACGTTTTGATTCCGGTATATTACATCGCACCCACGTGTGGCAATATCGGCATTAATTTACAAAAGATCGCCGCGCGAGTCGCGAAGTGAGTTTCTGCCACGAACGCACCCAATACACTCCAATATGTCAAAAAAATCATGTTTTTGTGCTTTTTGAACTTTTTCGTTCCGGTTAAAAACAACGCACCCACGAGTGGCAATATCGGCATTAATTGACAAAAGTTCGCCGCGCGAGTCGCGAAGTGAGTTTTAGCCACGAACGCACCCAATACAAACCAATATGTCCAAAAATCATGTTTTGGTGCTTTTTGAACTTTTTCGTTCCGGTTAAAAACAACGCAACCACGTGTGGCAATATCGGCATTAATTGACAAAAGATCGCCGCGCGAGTCGCGAAGTGAGTTTTTGCCACGAACGCACCCAATACACTCCAATATGTCCAAAAATCATGTTTAGGTGCTTTTTGAATGTTTTGATTCCGGTATATTACATCGCACCCACGTATGGCAATATCGGCATTAATATACAAAAGTTCGCCGCGCGAGTCGCGAAGTGAGTTTCTGCCACGAACGCACCCAATACACTCCAATATGTCAAAAAATCATGTTTTGGTGCTTTTTGAACGTTTTGATTCCGGTATATTACATCGCACCCACGTGTGGCAATATCGGCATTAATTTACAAAAGTTCGCCGCGCGAGTCGCGAAGTGAGTTTCTGCCACGAACGCACCCAATACACTCCAATATGTCAAAAAAATCATGTTTTGGTGCTTTTTGAACGTTTTGATTCCGGTATATTACATCGCACCCACGTGTGGCAATATCGGCATTAATTTACAAAAGATCGCCGCGCGAGTCGCGAAGTGAGTTTTTGCCACGAACGCACCCAATACACTCCAATATGTCCAAAAATCATGTTTAGGTGCTTTTTGAACGTTTTGATTCCGGTATATTACATCGCACCCACGTATGGCAATATCGGCATTAATATACAAAAGTTCGCCGCGCGAGTCGCGAAGTGAGTTTCTGCCACGAACGCACCCAATACACTCCAATATGTCAAAAAATCATGTTTTGGTGCTTTTTGAACGTTTTGATTCCGGTATATTACATCGCACCCACGTGTGGCAATATCGGCATTAATTTACAAAAGATCGCCGCGCGAGTCGCGAAGTGAGTTTCTGCCACGAACGCACCCAATACACTCCAATATGTCAAAAAAATCATGTTTTTGTGCTTTTTGAACTTTTTCGTTCCGGTTAAAAACAACGCACCCACGAGTGGCAATATCGGCATTAATTGACAAAAGTTCGCCGCGCGAGTCGCGAAGTGAGTTTTAGCCACGAACGCACCCAATACAAACCAATATGTCCAAAAATCATGTTTTGGTGCTTTTTGAACTTTTTCGTTCCGGTTAAAAACAACGCAACCACGTGTGGCAATATCGGCATTAATTGACAAAAGATCGCCGCGCGAGTCGCGAAGTGAGTTTTTGCCACGAACGCACCCAATACACTCCAATATGTCCAAAAATCATGTTTAGGTGCTTTTTGAACGTTTTGATTCCGGTATATTACATCGCACCCACGTATGGCAATATCGGCATTAATATACAAAAGTTCGCCGCGCGAGTCGCGAAGTGAGTTTCTGCCACGAACGCACCCAATACACTCCAATATGTCAAAAAATCATGTTTTGGTGCTTTTTGAACGTTTTGATTCCGGTATATTACATCGCACCCACGTGTGGCAATATCGGCATTAATTTACAAAAGTTCGCCGCGCGAGTCGCGAAGTGAGTTTCTGCCACGAACGCACCCAATACACTCCAATATGTCAAAAAAATCATGTTTTGGTGCTTTTTGAACGTTTTGATTCCGGTATATTACATCGCACCCACGTGTGGCAATATCGGCATTAATTTACAAAAGATCGCCGCGCGAGTCGCGAAGTGAGTTTTTGCCACGAACGCACCCAATACACTCCAATATGTCAAAAAATCATGTTTTGGTGCTTTTTCAACTTTTTCGTTCCGGTTAAAAACAACGCACCCACGAGTGGCAATATCGGCATTAATTGACAAAAGTTCGCCGCGCGAGTCGCGAAGTGAGTTTTTGCCACGAACGCACCCAATACACTCAAATATGTCCAAAAATCATGTTTAGGTGCTTTTTGAACGTTTTGATTCCGGTATATTACATCGCACCCACGTGTGGCAATATCGGCATTAATTTACAAAAGATCGCGTGCGGGTCGCGAAGTGAGTTTCTGCCACGAACGCACCCAATACACTCCAATATGTCAAAAAAATCATGTTTTGGTGCTTTTTGATCTTTTTCGTTCCCGTTAAAAACAACGCACCCACGAGTGGCAATATCGGCATTAATTGACAAAAGTTCGCCGTGCGAGTCGCGAAGTGAGTTTTTGCCACGAACGCACCCAATACAAACCAATATGTCTAAAAATCATGTTTTGGTGCTTTTTGAACTTTTTCGTTCCGGTTAAAAACAACGCAACCACGAGTGGCAATATCGGCATTAATTGACAAAAGTTCGCCGCGCGAGTCGCGAAGTGAGCTTTTGCCACGAACACACCCAATACACTCAAATATGTCCAAAAATCACGTTTAGGTGCTTTTTCAACGTTTTGATTCCGGTATATTATAACGCACCCACGTGTGGCAATATCGGCATTAATTGAGAAAAGTTCACCGCGCGAGTGGCGAAGTGAGTTTTTGCCACGAACGCACCCAATACACTCAAATATGTCCAAAAATCATGTTTAGGTGCCTTTTAAACGTTTTGATTCCGGTATATTACATCGCACCCACGTGTGGCAATATCGGCATTAATTTACAAAAGATCGCCGCGCGAGTCGCGAAGTGAGTTTTTGCCACGAACGCACCCAATACACTCCAATATGTCCAAAAATCATGTTTAGGTGCTTTTTGAACGTTTTGATTCCGGTATATTACATCGCACCCACGTATGGCAATATCGGCATTAATATACAAAAGTTCGCCGCGCGAGTCGCGAAGTGAGTTTCTGCCACGAACGCACCCAATACACTCCAATATGTCAAAAAATCATGTTTTGGTGCTTTTTGAACGTTTTGATTCCGGTATATTACATCGCACCCACGTGTGGCAATATCGGCATTAATTTACAAAAGATCGCCGCGCGAGTCGCGAAGTGAGTTTTTGCCACGAACGCACCCAATACACTCCAATATGTCAAAAAATCATGTTTTGCTGCTTTTTCAACTTTTTCGTTCCGGTTAAAAACAACGCACCCACGAGTGGCAATATCGGCATTAATTGACAAAAGTTCGCCGCGCGAGTCGCGAAGTGAGTTTTTGCCACGAACGCACCCAATACACTCAAATATGTCCAAAAATCATGTTTAGGTGCTTTTTGAACGTTTTGATTCCGGTATATTACATCGCACCCACGTGTGGCAATATCGGCATTAATTTACAAAAGATCGCGTGCGGGTCGCGAAGTGAGTTTCTGCCACGAACGCACCCAATACACTCCAATATGTCAAAAAAATCATGTTTTGGTACTTTTTGATCTTTTTCGTTCCCGTTAAAAACAACGCACCCACGAGTGGCAATATCGGCATTAATTGACAAAAGTTCGCCGTGCGAGTCGCGAAGTGAGTTTTTGCCACGAACGCACCCAATACAAACCAATATGTCTAAAAATCATGTTTTGGTGCTTTTTGAACTTTTTCGTTCCGGTTAAAAACAACGCAACCACGAGTGGCAATATCGGCATTAATTGACAAAAGTTCGCCGCGCGAGTCGCGAAGTGAGCTTTTGCCACGAACACACCCAATACACTCAAATATGTCCAAAAATCACGTTTAGGTGCTTTTTCAACGTTTTGATTCCGGTATATTATATCGCACCCACGTGTGGCAATATCGGCATTAATTGAGAAAAGTTCACCGCGCGAGTGGCGAAGTGAGTTTTTGCCACGAACGCACCCAATACACTCAAATATGTCCAAAAATCATGTTTAGGTGCCTTTTAAACGTTTTGATTCCGGTATATTACATCGCACCCACGTGTGGCAATATCGGCATTAATTTACAAAAGATCGCCGCGCGAGTCGCGAAGTGAGTTTTTGCCACGAACGCACCCAATACACTCCAATATGTCCAAAAATCATGTTTAGGTGCTTTTTGAACGTTTTGATTCCGGTATATTACATCGCACCCACGTATGGCAATATCGGCATTAATATACAAAAGTTCGCCGCGCGAGTCGCGAAGTGAGTTTCTGCCACGAACGCACCCAATACACTCCAATATGTCAAAAAATCATGTTTTGGTGCTTTTTGAACGTTTTGATTCCGGTATATTACATCGCACCCACGTGTGGCAATATCGGCATTAATTTACAAAAGTTCGCCGCGCGAGTCGCGAAGTGAGTTTCTGCCACGAACGCACCCAATACACTCCAATATGTCAAAAAAATCATGTTTTTGTGCTTTTTGAACTTTTTCGTTCCGGTTAAAAACAACGCACCCACGAGTGGCAATATCGGCATTAATTGACAAAAGTTCGCCGCGCGAGTCGTGAAGTGAGTTTTTGCCACGAACGCACCCAATACACTCAAATATGTCCAAAAATCATGTTTAGGTGCTTTTTGAACGTTTTGATTCCGGTATATTACATCGCACCCACGTGTGGCAATATCGGCATTAATTTACAAAAGATCGCGTGCGGGTCGCGAAGTGAGTTTCTGCCACGAACGCACCCAATACACTCCAATATGTCAAAAAAATCATGTTTTGGTACTTTTTGATCTTTTTCATTCCCGTTAAAAACAACGCACCCACGAGTGGCAATATCGGCATTAATTGACAAAAGTTCGCCGTGCGAGTCGCGAAGTGAGTTTTTGCCACGAACGCACCCAATACAAACCAATATGTCTAAAAATCATGTTTTGGTGCTTTTTGAACTTTTTCGTTCCGGTTAAAAACAACGCAACCACGAGTGGCAATATCGGCATTAATTGACAAAAGTTCGCCGCGCGAGTCGCGAAGTGAGCTTTTGCCACGAACACACCCAATACACTCAAATATGTCCAAAAATCACGTTTAGGTGCTTTTTCAACGTTTTGATTCCGGTATATCATATCGCACCCACGTGTGGCAATATCGGCATTAATTGAGAAAAGTTCACCGCGCGAGTGGCGAAGTGAGTTTTTGCCACGAACGCACCCAATACACTCAAATATGTCCAAAAATCATGTTTAGGTGCCTTTTAAACGTTTTGATTCCGGTATATTACATCGCACCCACGTGTGGCAATATCGGCATTAATTTACAAAAGATCGCCGCGCGAGTCGCGAAGTGAGTTTTTGCCACGAACGCACCCAATACACTCCAATATGTCCAAAAATCATGTTTAGGTGCTTTTTGAACGTTTTGATTCCGGTATATTACATCGCACCCACGTATGGCAATATCGGCATTAATATACAAAAGTTCGCCGCGCGAGTCGCGAAGTGAGTTTCTGCCACGAACGCACCCAATACACTCCAATATGTCAAAAAATCATGTTTTGGTGCTTTTTGAACGTTTTGATTCCGGTATATTACATCGCACCCACGTGTGGCAATATCGGCATTAATTTACAAAAGTTCGCCGCGCGAGTCGCGAAGTGAGTTTCTGCCACGAACGCACCCAATACACTCCAATATGTCAAAAAAATCATGTTTTGGTGCTTTTTGAACGTTTTGATTCCGGTATATTACATCGCACCCACGTGTGGCAATATCGGCATTAATTTACAAAAGATCGCCGCGCGAGTCGCGAAGTGAGTTTCTGCCACGAACGCACCCAATACACTCCAATATGTCAAAAAATCATGTTTTGGTGCTTTTTGAACGTTTTGATTCCGGTATATTACATCGCACCCACGTGTGGCAATATCGGCATTAATTTACAAAAGTTCGCCGCGCGAGTCGCGAAGTGAGTTTCTGCCACGAACGCACCCAATACACTCCAATATGTCAAAAAAATCATGTTTTGGTGCTTTTTGAACGTTTTGATTCCGGTATATTACATCGCACCCACGTGTGGCAATATCGGCATTAATTTACAAAAGATCGCCGCGCGAGTCGCGAAGTGAGTTTCTGCCACGAACGCACCCAATACACTCCAATATGTCAAAAAAATCATGTTTTTGTGCTTTTTGAACTTTTTCGTTCCGGTTAAAAACAACGCACCCACGAGTGGCAATATCGGCATTAATTGACAAAAGTTCGCCGCGCGAGTCGCGAAGTGAGTTTTAGCCACGAACGCACCCAATACACTCCAATATGTCCAAAAATCATGTTTAGGTGCTTTTTGAACGTTTTGATTCCGGTATATTACATCGCACCCACGTATGGCAATATCGGCATTAATATACAAAAGTTCGCCGCGCGAGTCGCGAAGTGAGTTTCTGCCACGAACGCACCCAATACACTCCAATATGTCTGATGAACCCTGAATTCCTCTCGACACTCAAGGCTGTTGTTGGCCCGATCTTTCGGTGAGTTGTGATAACTACGATTTGGGAGAAACGTTGACGATCCGACTACAACCGTACGAGACGTTGTGTTGCGCCTTAGCGATCGATACACCTCTCCGTGGGTTGTTGATCTTGCCGGTGCAGATCAACCTTATTCCTGCAAGCAAATCGAAGAAACAAGCAAGAACAAGATAAAAGCAATCTGAATTGCAAATAGGAATGAATACACACGATAAGTTGGGGTTTCGAATACAAGCAGACGGACGGTCTAGCCGACACGCGCGCTGCAAGCGAAGTAGCAATGGCTAAACTTTCATCTAAACAAAACCTAAGAAACCCTGAAGGGGTACCTAGCTATATATAGGGGTGAGAGGACGACCTAAGGGAACCCTAGGGTCGTGCTCCACCTGGTTGGGGCGCACCCCACATGGGCCCCACTTGGGCCGGGGTCCCAAATAAAGTTACAAGCCCATAGGCCCATTACAGGTGATGCAGCACCTTGTTCCATCAATTGCGCACGACTGGGAAGGAATTTGGCAGTGAGGCTGGATCCGTTGGAAAGACGACTCCGAGAGCTTTCCATCAAGTACTCACGGACCCAAAACGGAGGTCGTATGCAGATTCGGCGGCCGTTTGAAGTCAGCAGTGTAGCAGGTGGCCGAATCGGATTCCAGCACTTGGACGATGTGATCTCGATATCTTCTTGTTCATCCATGATGTGAGCAATGGTTGCATCCGTGGTAGCCATGGTCACATCATCCTCCCCTTCTTCACGGAAAACCGTCCTCGGTTTTTCCATATGGTGCTCTTTGCATAGTCCATTTACAACAACATGTTTCTTCCAATCAAAACAAGGCAAACTCGAGACAATTTGGTTAGCAATAACATTTCGCTCTAGCTTGTATGTTTTATCCACATGTACAGGAAGTTCTAAATCCGAGCAGATGTAAACTCTATGCACAAAATATATTCCAAGATCATTATATTCGCCAAAGATGTGAAATATAACATTGGTTGGATATGGCAAATCAGACTTAGCAAATAATTTCTCCTTCAAATTATCGAGCTCACAAAAATCATCAAACTGAACATAGCCCAAAGTATTTAAAGAAGATCTCAATTCACGCTCCTCTACTTCATTAGCAATGTGAACAACATGCTTAAAATCAGCGCAGTAAGAATTAACAGTAGGAATAGCATGTTCATTCACTAGTTGTGGCATGGGTATAAGTGAAGCATTTTCGCACAACTCTTCTTTATCACAAGGAACAGCAAACAAATCAACTTGTGACAAAGGAATCTCAGCAGTTGGTTCCACTAATGGTTGCTCTACTATAGCATGAAAAGTGGACAAATTCAATTCATTAACAACACACTCACCTTGGTTAATTTCAGCATTAAGCTTACCTTTGATGCCCTCTTCAGATGATGGAGGTGCCTCGACTCTGAGTGTGAACAATGGGATTGGTGGCTCTTTCATGTCTCTCTCCTCCTTTTCATGATTATGCACTTCCTGCAAATGATTAGTAATAGAAGACAAAAGCATAGCATGTTGCTTCTTCATGTCCTCCTCTATTTTACTTTCAGCATTGCAAGCAAGTTGTAACAAATGAGAAAGAGATGTATATCTTTGACAATCAAGCATGTCCTGAATTTCTTTGTTAAGCCCACGTAAAAACCTCAATTCTTTAGCTTCTTCGCATTCATCTAAACCACAACGTAATAAACAAGCTTGCATATCATGATAGTATGAAGTAACAGTTCTTGTATCTTGTTTTAAACATTGCAGTTTGTTGAACAAAATGTCAGCATAGTATATGGGAACATAAACATCTCTGAAATATCGTTTCAGGTCTTTCCAAAATTGTGGTATTTTGTTATGCCTACAAAGATGTTTCCAATCATTAGAAGCATGTTTAATTAAAACACTAGAGGCACATATAACCTTTTGTTTCTCAGACAAGACATGCTTTTGAAATTCACTATCAACCGCTAGCTCCCAATTAATGTAAGCATGAGGATCATAGTTTCCCTCGAAATAAGGCAGTGCAGATTTGATCTTACCTAGAACATCATCACTTACCTCATAATGGTCATGTTGATCACTCCTCATGTCTCGACGAAGATGTCGATGTTGAGCACAGCTATCCCCAATTATCTTGCGTATCCCTGCCATTGTTAGTAGAAAACAAGAAACATACTCAAAAATATGCGCGTTCCTATTATCTACTAGGTAGTGGCAGCTCAAAAATCGCACACACTCAAGCTTTTAATCAAGCTCTTACAAGATCTTACCAATGCAAGTGGAATGGTGACATACACCGACTCAACCAAGCACCCCAATGGAGGTTGGATATATCGATGCCTTGGCAAACACTTGCGATACGGCTGTAATCAAATCTGTGGAGCTCTAGGTAGGCTTAAATATGTAGCAAAGGAATAGCAAATGCTCAAATCAGATGATGCAAAGTTGAATAATTGTTCAAAGTCAAGTACCGTGCTGGTCCTAGGCTAGAACGAACTAGAGACGCGAGCCTAGACACAAACGATACCACAAGATAACACTAAAATCATCTCAAGCATCACTCTGATATACAAAACCAAGATCAAGAATAAACTGATTTTTTTTTCCTTGTCTCTTCTTTTTTTTTTCTTTTTTTTTCACACTTTTTTTTTTTGGTGCGGCTTTTTTTCTCTTTTCTTTATTTTAGCACCTTTCTGCCTTTTCTTTCTTTTTTTTATCTTTTTTTTTTTCGATTTTTTTTTTTCGACCAGAACTGACCAAGGACCAAAATGCAAAGTTACAGGGACTCAAATGTAAATATAAAAATTACAGGGACTCAAATGTAAAATTTCAAACCCAAAATTAGAACTATACAAAAATGGAATGTTGAATTTATGCCGGTTCCGTTTTTCCAAACAGATCTTGAAACCGACACCAAACAAAAATTCACCAAGGTGTTTGATACAACTCTGGAACCTTGTGATGTACGTGATTTGGTGGAGGGAGTCGAACTCAAGGAAGGAATGCCGCATGCATAGGTGGTGGGACTCGTGAAAAAGTCTGAAAGAAGGATTCCTTATTACCTTTTCTACGTGGCCCCGAAATAGAAACCAAACCAATCTAATCTCTACCTTCCATCTTCCTCACGCCTTCCTTCTTCCTCACGCGCATCAGCAGAACAACAGGAGCACGGGACAGCGTGCAACCACATACCAAAACACTAGATGCAACTCCACAACACCAAAACCGACCGACAGAAAGTTCTGAAAACTAGAAAAAATGGAACCCTGGCGGAAAGACGATTCCGTTTTCGTAGGTCCCGACGACAACAGAGACACAGAGGTGACGACGACTGTGGTATAAAACGTGACTAGAACTCGAAACTCTAAACGAACTAGATGCTAAGACCAGCAATACGACGTGACGATGCAAGACAAAATTCAACAAAGCAAAAACTGAAAAGAACAATGCAATGGCACAATATGGCTAGGTAAATGATACAAATTTTTTTGTATGGCTATTTTCTGGTTATAGGTAGATAAAAACTCACCGAGCAACGAAAGCTCTGATACCACCTGATGAACCCTGAATTCCTCTCGACACTCAAGGCTGTTGTTGGCCCGATCTTTCGGTGAGTTGTGATAACTACGATTTGGGAGAAACGTTGACGATCCGACTACAACCGTACGAGACGTTGTGTTGCGCCTTAGCGATCGATACACCTCTCCGTGGGTTGTTGATCTTGCCGGTGCAGATCAACCTTATTCCTGCAAGCAAATCGAAGAAACAAGCAAGAACAAGATAAAAGCAATCTGAATTGCAAATAGGAATGAATACACACGATAAGTTGGGGTTTCGAATACAAGCAGACGGACGGTCTAGCCGACACGCGCGCTGCAAGCGAAGTAGCAATGGCTAAACTTTCATCTAAACAAAACCTAAGAAACCCTGAAGGGGTACCTAGCTATATATAGGGGTGAGAGGACGACCTAAGGGAACCCTAGGGTCGTGCTCCACCTGGTTGGGGCGCACCCCACATGGGCCCCACTTGGGCCGGGGTCCCAAATAAAGTTACAAGCCCATAGGCCCATTACAGGTGATGCAGCACCTTGTTCCATCAATTGCGCACGACTGGGAAGGAATTTGGCAGTGAGGCTGGATCCGTTGGAAAGACGACTCCGAGAGCTTTCCATCAAGTACTCACGGACCCAAAACGGAGGTCGTATGCAGATTCGGCGGCCGTTTGAAGTCAGCAGTGTAGCAGGTGGCCGAATCGGATTCCAGCACTTGGACGATGTGATCTCGATATCTTCTTGTTCATCCATGATGTGAGCAATGGTTGCATCCGTGGTAGCCATGGTCACATCAATGTCAAAAAAATCATGTTTTGGTGCTTTTTGAACGTTTTGATTCCGGTATATTACATCGCACCCATGTGTGGCAATATCGGCATTAATTTACAAAAGATCGCCGCGCGAGTCGCGAAGTGAGTTTTTGCCACGAACGCACCCAATACACTCCAATATGTCCAAAAATCATGTTTAGGTGCTTTTTGAACGTTTTGATTCCGGTATATTACATCGCACCCACGTATGGCAATATCGGCATTAATATACAAAAGTTCGCCGCGCGAGTCGCGAAGTGAGTTTCTGCCACGAACGCACCCAATACACTCCAATATGTCAAAAAAATCATGTTTTGGTGCTTTTTGAACGTTTTGATTCCGGTATATTACATCGCACCCACGTGTGGCAATATCGGCATTAATTTACAAAAGATCGCCGCGCGAGTCGCGAAGTGAGTTTTTGCCACGAACGCACCCAATACACTCCAATATGTCAAAAAATCATGTTTTGCTGCTTTTTGAACTTTTTCGTTCCGGTTAAAAACAACGCACCCACGAGTGGCAAAATCGGCATTAATTGACAAAAGATCGCCGCGCGAGTCGCGAAGTGAGTTTTTGCCACGAACGCACCCAATACACTCCAATATGTCCAAAAATCATGTTTAGGTGCTTTTTGAACGTTTTGATTCCGGTATATTACATCGCACCCACGTATGGCAATATCGGCATTAATATACAAAAGTTCGCCGCGCGAGTCGCGAAGTGAGTTTCTGCCACGAACGCACCCAATACACTCCAATATGTCAAAAAATCATGTTTTGGTGCTTTTTGAACGTTTTGATTCCGGTATATTACATCGCACCCACGTGTGGCAATATCGGCATTAATTTACAAAAGATCGCCGCGCGAGTCGCGAAGTGAGTTTCTGCCACGAACGCACCCAATACACTCCAATATGTCAAAAAAATCATGTTTTTGTGCTTTTTGAACTTTTTCGTTCCGGTTAAAAACAACGCACCCACGAGTGGCAATATCGGCATTAATTGACAAAAGTTCGCCGCGCGAGTCGCGAAGTGAGTTTTAGCCACGAACGCACCCAATACACTCCAATATGTCCAAAAATCATGTTTAGGTGCTTTTTGAACGTTTTGATTCCGGTATATTACATCGCACCCACGTATGGCAATATCGGCATTAATATACAAAAGTTCGCCGCGCGAGTCGCGAAGTGAGTTTCTGCCACGAACGCACCCAATACACTCCAATATGTCAAAAAATCATGTTTTGGTGCTTTTTGAACGTTTTGATTCCGGTATATTACATCGCACCCACGTGTGGCAATATCGGCATTAATTTACAAAAGCTCGCCGCGCAAGTCGCGAAGTGAGTTTCTGCCACGAACGCACCCAATACACTCCAATATGTCAAAAAAATCATGTTTTGGTGCTTTTTGAACGTTTTGATTCCGGTATATTACATCGCACCCACGTGTGGCAATATCGGCATTAATTTACAAAAGATCGCCGCGCGAGTCGCGAAGTGAGTTTTTGCCACGAACGCACCCAATACACTCCAATATGTCAAAAAATCATGTTTTGGTGCTTTTTCAACTTTTTCGTTCCGGTTAAAAACAACGCACCCACGTGTGGCAATATCGGCATTAATTGAGAAAAGTTCACCGCGCGAGTGGCGAAGTGAGTTTTTGCCACGAACGCACCCAATACACTCAAATATGTCCAAAAATCATGTTTAGGTGCCTTTTAAACGTTTTGATTCCGGTATATTACATCGCACCCACGTGTGGCAATATCGGCATTAATTTACAAAAGATCGCCGCGCGAGTCGCGAAGTGAGTTTTTGCCACGAACGCACCCAATACACTCCAATATGTGAAAAAAATCATGTTTTGGTGCTTTTTGAACTTTTTCGTTCCGGTTAAAAACAACGCACCCACGAGTGGCAATATCGGCATTAATTGACAAAAGTTCGCCGCGCGAGTCGCGAAGTGAGTTTTTGCCACGAACGCACCCAATACACTCCAATATGTCCAAAAATCATGTTTAGGTGCTTTTTGAACGTTTTGATTCCGGTATATTACATCGCACCCACGTATGGCAATATCGGCATTAATATACAAAAGTTCGCCGCGCGAGTCGCGAAGTGAGTTTCTGCCACGAACGCACCCAATACACTCCAATATGTCAAAAAAATCATGTTTTGGTGCTTTTTGAACGTTTTGATTCCGGTATATTACATCGCACCCACGTGTGGCAATATCGGCATTAATTTACAAAAGATCGCCGCGCGAGTCGCGAAGTGAGTTTTTGCCACGAACGCACCCAATACACTCCAATATGTCCAAAAATCATGTTTAGGTGCTTTTTGAACGTTTTGATTCCGGTATATTACATCGCACCCACGTATGGCAATATCGGCATTAATATACAAAAGTTCGCCGCGCGAGTCGCGAAGTGAGTTTCTGCCACGAACGCACCCAATACACTCCAATATGTCAAAAAAATCATGTTTTGGTGCTTTTTGAACGTTTTGATTCCGGTATATTACATCGCACCCACGTGTGGCAATATCGGCATTAATTTACAAAAGATCGCCGCGCGAGTCGCGAAGTGAGTTTTTGCCACGAACGCACCCAATACACTCCAATATGTCAAAAAATCATGTTTTGCTGCTTTTTGAACTTTTTCGTTCCGGTTAAAAACAACGCACCCACGAGTGGCAAAATCGGCATTAATTGACAAAAGATCGCCGCGCGAGTCGCGAAGTGAGTTTTTGCCACGAACGCACCCAATACACTCCAATATGTCCAAAAATCATGTTTAGGTGCTTTTTGAACGTTTTGATTCCGGTATATTACATCGCACCCACGTATGGCAATATCGGCATTAATATACAAAAGTTCGCCGCGCGAGTCGCGAAGTGAGTTTCTGCCACGAACGCACCCAATACACTCCAATATGTCAAAAAATCATGTTTTGGTGCTTTTTGAACGTTTTGATTCCGGTATATTACATCGCACCCACGTGTGGCAATATCGGCATTAATTTACAAAAGATCGCCGCGCGAGTCGCGAAGTGAGTTTCTGCCACGAACGCACCCAATACACTCCAATATGTCAAAAAAATCATGTTTTTGTGCTTTTTGAACTTTTTCGTTCCGGTTAAAAACAACGCACCCACGAGTGGCAATATCGGCATTAATTGACAAAAGTTCGCCGCGCGAGTCGCGAAGTGAGTTTTAGCCACGAACGCACCCAATACACTCCAATATGTCCAAAAATCATGTTTAGGTGCTTTTTGAACGTTTTGATTCCGGTATATTACATCGCACCCACGTATGGCAATATCGGCATTAATATACAAAAGTTCGCCGCGCGAGTCGCGAAGTGAGTTTCTGCCACGAACGCACCCAATACACTCCAATATGTCAAAAAATCATGTTTTGGTGCTTTTTGAACGTTTTGATTCCGGTATATTACATCGCACCCACGTGTGGCAATATCGGCATTAATTTACAAAAGATCACCGCGCGAGTCGCGAAGTGAGTTTCTGCCACGAACGCACCCAATACACTCCAATATGTCAAAAAATCATGTTTTGGTGCTTTTTGCACGTTTTGATTCCGGTATATTACATCGCACCCACGTGTGGCAATATCGGCATTAATTTACAAAAGTTCGCCGCGCGAGTCGCGAAGTGAGTTTCTGCCACGAACGCACCCAATACACTCCAATATGTCAAAAAAATCATGTTTTGGTGCTTTTTGAACGTTTTGATTCCGGTATATTACATCGCACCCACGTGTGGCCATATCGGCATTAATTTACAAAAGATCGCCGCGCGAGTCGCGAAGTGAGTTTCTGCCACGAACGCACCCAATACACTCCAATATGTCAAAAAATCATGTTTTGGTGCTTTTTGAACGTTTTGATTCCGGTATATTACATCGCACCCACGTGTGGCAATATCGGCATTAATTTACAAAAGCTCGCCGCGCGAGTCGCGAAGTGAGTTTCTGCCACGAACGCACCCAATACACTCCAATATGTCAAAAAAATCATGTTTTGGTGCTTTTTGAACGTTTTGATTCCGGTATATTACATCGCACCCACGTGTGGCAATATCGGCATTAATTTACAAAAGATCGCCGCGCGAGTCGCGAAGTGAGTTTTTGCCACGAACGCTCCCAATACACTCCAATATGTCAAAAAATCATGTTTTGGTGCTTTTTCAACTTTTTCGTTCCGGTTAAAAACAACGCACCCACGTGTGGCAATATCGGCATTAATTGAGAAAAGTTCACCGCGCGAGTGGCGAAGTGAGTTTTTGCCACGAACGCACCCAATACACTCAAATATGTCCAAAAATCATGTTTAGGTGCCTTTTAAACGTTTTGATTCCGGTATATTACATCGCACCCACGTGTGGCAATATCGGCATTAATTTACAAAAGATCGCCGCGCGAGTCGCGAAGTGAGTTTTTGCCACGAACGCACCCAATACACTCCAATATGTGAAAAAAATCATGTTTTGGTGCTTTTTGAACTTTTTCGTTCCGGTTAAAAACAACGCACCCACGAGTGGCAATATCGGCATTAATTGACAAAAGTTCGCCGCGCGAGTCGCGAAGTGAGTTTTTGCCACGAACGCACCCAATACACTCCAATATGTCCAAAAATCATGTTTAGGTGCTTTTTGAACGTTTTGATTCCGGTATATTACATCGCACCCACGTATGGCAATATCGGCATTAATTTACAAAAGTTCGCCGCGCGAGTCGCGAAGTGAGTTTCTGCCACGAACGCACCCAATACACTCCAATATGTCAAAAAAATCATGTTTTGGTGCTTTTTGAACGTTTTGATTCCGGTATATTACATCGCACCCACGTGTGGCAATATCGGCATTAATTTACAAAAGATCGCCGCGCGAGTCGCGAAGTGAGTTTTTGCCACGAACGCACCCAATACACTCCAATATGTCCAAAAATCATGTTTAGGTGCTTTTTGAACGTTTTGATTCCGGTATATTACATCGCACCCACGTATGGCAATATCGGCATTAATATACAAAAGTTCGCCGCGCGAGTCGCGAAGTGAGTTTCTGCCACGAACGCACCCAATACACTCCAATATGTCAAAAAATCATGTTTTGGTGCTTTTTGAACGTTTTGATTCCGGTATATTACATCGCACCCACGTGTGGCAATATCGGCATTAATTTACAAAAGTTCGCTGCGCGAGTCGCGAAGTGAGTTTCTGCCACGAACGCACCCAATACACTCCAATATGTCAAAAAAATCATGTTTTGGTGCTTTTTGAACTTTTTCGTTCCGGTTAAAAACAACGCACCCACGAGTGGCAATATCGGCATTAATTGACAAAAGTTCGCCGCGCGAGTCGCGAAGTGAGTTTTTGCCACGAACGCACCCAATACACTAAAATATGTCCAAAAATCATGTTTAGGTGCTTTTTGAACGTTTTGATTCCGGTATATTACATCGCACCCACGTGTGGCAATATCGGCATTAATTTACAAAAGATCGCGTGCGGGTCGCGAAGTGAGTTTCTGCCACGAACGCACCCAATACACTCCAATATGTCAAAAAAATCATGTTTTGGTGCTTTTTGATCTTTTTCGTTCCCGTTAAAAACAACGCACCCACGAGTGGCAATATCGGCATTAATTGACAAAAGTTCGCCGTGCGAGTCGCGAAGTGAGTTTTTGCCACGAACGCACCCAATACAAACCAATATGTCTAAAAATCATGTTTTGGTGCTTTTTGAACTTTTTCGTTCCGGTTAAAAACAACGCAACCACGAGTGGCAATATCGGCATTAATTGACAAAAGTTCGCCGCGCGAGTCGCGAAGTGAGCTTTTGCCACGAACACACCCAATACACTCAAATATGTCCAAAAATCACGTTTAGGTGCTTTTTCAACGTTTTGATTCCGGTATATTATATCGCACCCACGTGTGGCAATATCGGCATTAATTGAGAAAAGTTCACCGCGCGAGTGGCGAAGTGAGTTTTTGCCACGAACGCACCCAATACACTCAAATATGTCCAAAAATCATGTTTAGGTGCCTTTTAAACGTTTTGATTCCGGTATATTACATCGCACCCACGTGTGGCAATATCGGCATTAATTTACAAAAGATCGCCGCGCGAGTCGCGAAGTGAGTTTTTGCCACGAACGCACCCAATACACTTTAATATGTGAAAAAATCATGTTTTGGTGCTTTTTGAACTTTTTCGTTCCGGTTAAAAACAACGCACCCACGAGTGGCAAAATCGGCATTAATTGACAAAAGATCGCCGCGCGATTCGCGAAGTGAGTTTTTGCCACGAACGCACCCAATACACTCCAATATGTCCAAAAATCATGTTTAGGTGCTTTTTGAACGTTTTGCTTCCGGTATATTACATCGCACCCACGTATGGCAATATCGGCATTAATATACAAAAGTTCGCCGCGCGAGTCGCGAAGTGAGTTTCTGCCACGAACGCACCCAATACACTCCAATATGTCAAAAAAATCATGTTTTGCTGCTTTTTGAACGTTTTGATTCCGGTATATTACATCGCACCCACGTGTGGCAATATCGGCATTAATTTACAAAAGTTCGCCGCGCGAGTCGCGAAGTGAGTTTTTGCCACGAACGCACCCAATACACTCCAATATGTCAAAAAATCATGTTTTGCTGCTTTTTGAACTTTTTCGTTCCGGTTAAAAACAACGCACCCACGAGTGGCAAAATCGGCATTAATTGACAAAAGATCGCCGCGCGAGTCGCGAAGTGAGTTTTTGCCACGAACGCACCCAATACACTCCAATATGTCCAAAAATCATGTTTAGGTGCTTTTTGAACGTTTTGATTCCGGTATATTACATCGCACCCACGTATGGCAATATCGGCATTAATATACAAAAGTTCGCCGCGCGAGTCGCGAAGTGAGTTTCTGCCACGAACGCACCCAATACACTCCAATATGTCAAAAAATCATGTTTTGGTGCTTTTTGAACGTTTTGATTCCGGTATATTACATCGCACCCACGTGTGGCAATATCGGCATTAATTTACAAAAGATCGCCGCGCGAGTCGCGAAGTGAGTTTTTGCCACGAACGCACCCAATACAAACCAATATGTCTAAAAATCATGTTTTGGTGCTTTTTGAACTTTTTCGTTCCGGTTAAAAACAACGCAACCACGAGTGGCAATATCGGCATTAATTGACAAAAGTTCGCCGCGCGAGTCGCGAAGTGAGCTTTTGCCACGAACACTCCCAATACACTCAAATATGTCCAAAAATCACGTTTAGGTGCTTTTTCAACGTTTTGATTCCGGTATATTATATCGCACCCACGTGTGGCAATATCGGCATTAATTGAGAAAAGTTCACCGCGCGAGTGGCGAAGTGAGTTTTTGCCACGAACGCACCCAATACACTCAAATATGTCCAAAAATCATGTTTAGGTGCCTTTTAAACGTTTTGATTCCGGTATATTACATCGCACCCACGTGTGGCAATATCGGCATTAATATACAAAAGTTCGCCGCGCGAGTCGCGAAGTGAGTTTCTGCCACGAACGCACCCAATACACTCCAATATGTCAAAAAATCATGTTTTGGTGCTTTTTGAACTTTTTCGTTCCGGTTAAAAACAACGCACCCACGAGTGGCAATATCGGCATTAATTGACAAAAGTTCGCCGCGCGAGTCGCGAAGTGAGTTTTTGCCACGAACGCACCCAATACACTAAAATATGTCCAAAAATCATGTTTAGGTGCTTTTTGAACGTTTTGATTCCGGTATATTACATCGCACCCACGTGTGGCAATATCGGCATTAATTTACAAAAGATCGCGTGCGGGTCGCGAAGTGAGTTTCTGCCACGAACGCACCCAATACACTCCAATATGTCAAAAAAATCATGTTTTGGTGCTTTTTGATCTTTTTCGTTCCCGTTAAAAACAACGCACCCACGAGTGGCAATATCGGCATTAATTGACAAAAGTTCGCCGTGCGAGTCGCGAAGTGAGTTTCTGCCACGAACGCACCCAATACAAACCAATATGTCTAAAAATCATGTTTTGGTGCTTTTTGAACTTTTTCGTTCCGGTTAAAAACAACGCAACCACGAGTGGCAATATCGGCATTAATTGACAAAAGTTCGCCGCGCGAGTCGCGAAGTGAGCTTTTGCCACGAACACACCCAATACACTCAAATATGTCCAAAAATCACGTTTAGGTGCTTTTTCAACGTTTTGATTCCGGTATATTATATCGCACCCACGTGTGGCAATATCGGCATTAATTGAGAAAAGTTCACCGCGCGAGTGGCGAAGTGAGTTTTTGCCACGAACGCACCCAATACACTCAAATATGTCCAAAAATCATGTTTAGGTGCCTTTTAAACGTTTTGATTCCGGTATATTACATCGCACCCACGTGTGGCAATATCGGCATTAATTTACAAAAGTTCGCTGCGCGAGTCGCGAAGTGAGTTTCTGCCACGAACGCACCCAATACACTCCAATATGTCAAAAAAATCATGTTTTGGTGCTTTTTGAACGTTTTGATTCCGGTATATTACATCGCACCCACGTGTGGCAATATCGGCATTAATTGACAAAAGTTCGCCGCGCGAGTCGCGAAGTGAGTTTTTGCCACGAACGCACCCAATACACTCCAATATGTCCAAAAATCATGTTTTGGTGCTTTTTGAACTTTTTCGTTCCGGTTAAAAACAACGCACCCACGAGTGGCAATATCGGCATTAATTGACAAAAGTTCGCCGCGCGAGTCGCGAAGTGAGTTTTTGCCACGAACGCACCCAATACACTAAAATATGTCCAAAAATCATGTTTAGGTGCTTTTTGAACGTTTTGATTCCGGTATATTACATCGCACCCACGTGTGGCAATATCGGCATTAATTTACAAAAGATCGCGTGTGGGTCGCGAAGTGAGTTTCTGCCACGAACGCACCCAATACACTCCAATATGTCAAAAAAATCATGTTTTGGTGCTTTTTGATCTTTTTCGTTCCCGTTAAAAACAACGCACCCACGAGTGGCAATATCGGCGTTAATTGACAAAAGTTCGCCGTGCGAGTCGCGAAGTGAGTTTTTGCCACGAACGCACCCAATACAAACCAATATGTCTAAAAATCATGTTTTGGTGCTTTTTGAACTTTTTCGTTCCGGTTAAAAACAACGCAACCACGAGTGGCAATATCGGCATTAATTGACAAAAGTTCGCCGCGCGAGTCGCGAAGTGAGCTTTTGCCACGAACACACCCAATACACTCCAATATGTCCAAAAATCATGTTTAGGTGCTTTTTGAACGTTTTGATTCCGGTATATTACATCGCACCCACGTATGGCAATATCGGCATTAATATACAAAAGTTCGCCGCGCGAGTCGCGAAGTGAGTTTCTGCCACGAACGCACCCAATACACTCCAATATGTCAAAAAATCATGTTTTGGAGCTTTTTGAACGTTTTGATTCCGGTATATTACATCGCACCCACGTGTGGCAATATCGGCATTAATTTACAAAAGTTCGCCGCGCGAGTCGCGAAGTGAGTTTCTGCCACGAACGCACCCAATACACTCCAATATGTCAAAAAAATCATGTTTTTGTGCTTTTTGAACTTTTTCGTTCCGGTTAAAAACAACGCACCCACGAGTGGCAATATCGGCATTAATTGACAAAAGTTTGCCGCACGAGTCGCGAAGTGAGTTTTAGCCACGAACGCACCCAATACAAACCAATATGTCCAAAAATCATGTTTTGGTGCTTTTTGAACTTTTTCGTTCCGGTTAAAAACAACGCAACCACGTGTGGCAATATCGGCATTAATTGACAAAAGATCGCCGCGCGAGTCGCGAAGTGAGTTTTTGCCACGAACGCACCCAATACACTCCAATATGTCCAAAAATCATGTTTAGGTGCTTTTTGAACGTTTTGATTCCGGTATATTACATCGCACCCACGTATGGCAATATCGGCATTAATATACAAAAGTTCGCCGCGCGAGTCGCGAAGTGAGTTTCTGCCACGAACGCACCCAATACACTCCAATATGTCAAAAAATCATGTTTTGGTGCTTTTTGAACGTTTTGATTCCGGTATATTACATCGCACCCACGTGTGGCAATATCGGCATTAATTTACAAAAGTTCGCCGCGCGAGTCGCGAAGTGAGTTTCTGCCACGAACGCACCCAATACACTCCAATATGTCAAAAAAATCATGTTTTGGTGCTTTTTGAACGTTTTGATTCCGGTATATTACATCGCACCCACGTGTGGCCATATCGGCATTAATTTACAAAAGATCGCCGCGCGAGTCGCGAAGTGAGTTTTTGCCACGAACGCACCCAATACACTCCAATATGTCAAAAAATCATGTTTTGGTGCTTTTTGAACTTTTTCGTTCCGGTTAAAAACAACGCACCCACGAGTGGCAATATCGGCATTAATTGACAAAAGTTCGCCGCGCGAGTCGCGAAGTGAGCTTTTGCCACGAACACACCCAATACACTCAAATATGTCCAAAAATCACGTTTAGGTGCTTTTTCAACGTTTTGATTCCGGTATATTATATCGCACCCACGTGTGGCAATATCGGCATTAATTGAGAAAAGTTCACCGCGCGAATGGCGAAGTGAGTTTTTGCCACGAACGCACCCAATACACTCAAATATGTCCAAAAATCATGTTTAGGTGCCTTTTAAACGTTTTGATTCCGGTATATTACATCGCACCCACGTGTGGCAATATCGGCATTAATTTACAAAAGATCACCGCGCGAGTCGCGAAGTGAGTTTTAGCCACGAACGCACCCAATACAAACCAATATGTCCAAAAATCATGTTTTGGTGCTTTTTGAACTTTTTCGTTCCGGTTAAAAACAACGCAACCACGTGTGGCAATATCGGCATTAATTGACAAAAGATCGCCGCGCGAGTCGCGAAGTGAGTTTTTGCCACGAACGCACCCAATACACTCCAATATGTCCAAAAATCATGTTTAGGTGCTTTTTGAACGTTTTGATTCCGGTATATTACATTGCACCCACGTATGGCAATATCGGCATTAATATACAAAAGTTCGCCGCGCGAGTCGCGAAGTGAGTTTCTGCCACGAACACACCCAATACACTCCAATATGTCAAAAAAATCATGTTTTGGTGCTTTTTGAACGTTTTGATTCCGGTATATTACATCGCACCCACGTGTGGCAATATCGGCATTAATTTACAAAAGATCGCCGCGCGAGTCGCGAAGTGAGTTTTTGCCACGAACGCACCCAATACACTCCAATATGTCAAAAAATCATGTTTTGCTGCTTTTTGAACTTTTTCGTTCCGGTTAAAAACAACGCACCCACGAGTGGCAAAATCGGCATTAATTGACAAAAGATCGCCGCGCGAGTCGCGAAGTGAGTTTTTGCCACGAACGCACCCAATACACTCCAATATGTCCAAAAATCATGTTTAGGTGCTTTTTGAACGTTTTGATTCCGGTATATTACATCGCACCCACGTATGGCAATATCGGCATTAATATACAAAAGTTCGCCGCGCGAGTCGCGAAGTGAGTTTCTGCCACGAACGCACCCAATACACTCCAATATGTCAAAAAATCATGTTTTGGTGCTTTTTGAACGTTTTGATTCCGGTATATTACATCGCACCCACGTGTGGCAATATCGGCATTAATTTACAAAAGTTCGCCGCGCGAGTCGCGAAGTGAGTTTCTGCCACGAACGCACCCAATACACTCCAATATGTCAAAAAAATCATGTTTTGGTGCTTTTTGAACGTTTTGATTCCGGTATATTACATCGCACCCACGTGTGGCAATATCGGCATTTATTTACAAAAGATCGCCGCGCGAGTCGCGAAGTGAGTTTTTGCCACGAACGCACCCAATACACTCCAATATGTCAAAAAATCATGTTTTGGTTCTTTTTGAACTTTTTCGTTCCGGTTAAAAACAACGCACCCACGAGTGGCAATATCGGCATTAATTGACAAAAGTTCGCCGCGCGAGTCGCGAAGTGAGTTTTTGCCACGAACGCACCCAATACACTCAAATATGTCCAAAAATCATGTTTAGGTGCTTTTTGAACGTTTTGATTCCGGTATATTACATCGCACCCACGTGTGGCAATATCGGCATTAATTTACAAAAGATCGCGTGCGGGTCGCGAAGTGAGTTTCTGCCACGAACGCACCCAATACACTCCAATATGTCAAAAAAATCATGTTTTGGTGCTTTTTGAACGTTTTGATTCCGGTATATTACATCGCACCCACGTGTGGCAATATCGGCATTAATTTACAAAAGTTCGCCGCGCGAGTCGCGAAGTGAGTTTTTGCCACGAACGCACCCAATACACTCCAATATGTCAAAAAATCATGTTTTGCTGCTTTTTGAACTTTTTCGTTCCGGTTAAAAACAACGCACCCACGAGTGGCAAAATCGGCATTAATTGACAAAAGATCGCCGCGCGAGTCGCGAAGTGAGTTTTTGCCACGAACGCACCCAATACACTCCAATATGTCCAAAAATCATGTTTTGGTGCTTTTTGAACGTTTTGATTCCGGTATATTACATCGCACCCACGTATGGCAATATCGGCATTAATATACAAAAGTTCGCCGCGCGAGTCGCGAAGTGAGTTTCTGCCACGAACGCACCCAATACACTCCAATATGTCAAAAAATCATGTTTTGGTGCTTTTTGAACGTTTTGATTCCGGTATATTACATCGCACCCACGTGTGGCAATATCGGCATTAATTTACAAAAGTTCGCCGCGCGAGTCGCGAAGTGAGTTTCTGCCACGAACGCACCCAATACACTCCAATATGTCAAAAAAATCATGTTTTGGTGCTTTTTGAACGTTTTGATTCCGGTATATTACATCGCACCCACGTGTGGCCATATCGGCATTAATTTACAAAAGATCGCCGCGCGAGTCGCGAAGTGAGTTTTTGCCACGAACGCACCCAATACACTCCAATATGTGAAAAAAATCATGTTTTGGTGCTTTTTGAACTTTTTCGTTCCGGTTAAAAACAACGCACCCACGAGTGGCAAAATCGGCATTAATTGACAAAAGATCGCCGCGCGAGTCGCGAAGTGAGTTTTTGCCACGAACGCACCCAATACACTCCAATATGTCCAAAAATCATGTTTAGGTGCTTTTTGAACGTTTTGATTCCGGTATATTACATCGCACCCACGTATGGCAATATCGGCATTAATATACAAAAGTTCGCCGCGCGAGTCGCGAAGTGAGTTTCTGCCACGAACGCACCCAATACACTCCAATATGTCAAAAAAATCATGTTTTGGTGCTTTTTGAACGTTTTGATTCCGGTATATTACATCGCACCCACGTGTGGCAATATCGGCATTAATTTACAAAAGTTCGCCGCGCGAGTCGCGAAGTGAGTTTTTGCCACGAACGCACCCAATACACTCCAATATGTCAAAAAATCATGTTTTGCTGCTTTTTGAACTTTTTCGTTCCGGTTAAAAACAACGCACCCACGAGTGGCAAAATCGGCATTAATTGACAAAAGATCGCCGCGCGAGTCGCGAAGTGAGTTTTTGCCACGAACGCACCCAATACACTCCAATATGTCCAAAAATCATGTTTAGGTGCTTTTTGAACGTTTTGATTCCGGTATATTACATCGCACCCACGTATGGCAATATCGGCATTAATATACAAAAGTTCGCCGCGCGAGTCGCGAAGTGAGTTTCTGCCACGAACGCACCCAATACACTCCAATATGTCAAAAAATCATGTTTTGGTGCTTTTTGAACGTTTTGATTCCGGTATATTACATCGCACCCACGTGTGGCAATATCGGCATTAATTTACAAAAGTTCGCCGCGCGAGTCGCGAAGTGAGTTTCTGCCACGAACGCACCCAATACACTCCAATATGTCAAAAAAATCATGTTTTTGTGCTTTTTGAACTTTTTCGTTCCGGTTAAAAACAACGCAACCACGTGTGGCAATATCGGCATTAATTGACAAAAGATCGCCGCGCGAGTCGCGAAGTGAGTTTTAGCCACGAACGCACCCAATACAAACCAATATGTCCAAAAATCATGTTTTGGTGCTTTTTGAACTTTTTCGTTCCGGTTAAAAACAACGCAACCACGTGTGGCAATATCGGCATTAATTGACAAAAGATCGCCGCGCGAGTCGCGAAGTGAGTTTTTGCCACGAACGCACCCAATACACTCCAATATGTCCAAAAATCATGTTTAGGTGCTTTTTGAACGTTTTGATTCCGGTATATTACATCGCACCCACGTATGGCAATATCGGCATTAATATACAAAAGTTCGCCGCGCGAGTCGCGAAGTGAGTTTCTGCCACGAACGCACCCAATACACTCCAATATGTCAAAAAATCATGTTTTGGTGCTTTTTGAACGTTTTGATTCCGGTATATTACGTCGCACCCACGTGTGGCAATATCGGCATTAATTTACAAAAGTTCGCCGCGCGAGTCGCGAAGTGAGTTTCTGCCACGAACGCACCCAATACACTCCAATATGTCAAAAAATCATGTTTTGGTGCTTTTTGAACGTTTTGATTCCGGTATATTACATCGCACCCACGTGTGGCCATATCGGCATTAATTTACAAAAGATCGCCGCGCGAGTCGCGAAGTGAGTTTTTGCCACGAACGCACCCAATACACTCCAATATGTCAAAAAATCATGTTTTGGTGCTTTTTGAACTTTTTCGTTCCGGTTAAAAACAACGCACCCACGAGTGGCAATATCGGCATTAATTGACAAAAGTTCGCCGCGCGAGTCGCGAAGTGAGCTTTTGCCACGAACACACCCAATACACTCAAATATGTCCAAAAATCACGTTTAGGTGCTTTTTCAACGTTTTGATTCCGGTATATTATATCGCACCCACGTGTGGCAATATCGGCATTAATTGAGAAAAGTTCACCGCGCGAATGGCGAAGTGAGTTTTTGCCACGAACGCACCCAATACACTCAAATATGTCCAAAAATCATGTTTAGGTGCCTTTTAAACGTTTTGATTCCGGTATATTACATCGCACCCACGTGTGGCAATATCGGCATTAATTTACAAAAGATCACCGCGCGAGTCGCGAAGTGAGTTTTAGCCACGAACGCACCCAATACAAACCAATATGTCCAAAAATCATGTTTTGGTGCTTTTTGAACTTTTTCGTTCCGGTTAAAAACAACGCAACCACGTGTGGCAATATCGGCATTAATTGACAAAAGATCGCCGCGCGAGTCGCGAAGTGAGTTTTTGCCACGAACGCACCCAATACACTCCAATATGTCCAAAAATCATGTTTAGGTGCTTTTTGAACGTTTTGATTCCGGTATATTACATTGCACCCACGTATGGCAATATCGGCATTAATATACAAAAGTTCGCCGCGCGAGTCGCGAAGTGAGTTTCTGCCACGAACACACCCAATACACTCCAATATGTCAAAAAAATCATGTTTTGGTGCTTTTTGAACGTTTTGATTCCGGTATATTACATCGCACCCACGTGTGGCAATATCGGCATTAATTTACAAAAGATCGCCGCGCGAGTCGCGAAGTGAGTTTTTGCCACGAACGCACCCAATACACTCCAATATGTCAAAAAATCATGTTTTCGTTCTTTTTGAACTTTTTCGTTCCGGTTAAAAACAACGCACCCACGAGTGGCAATATCGGCATTAATTGACAAAAGTTCGCCGCGCGAGTCGCGAAGTGAGTTTTTGCCACGAACGCACCCAATACACTCAAATATGTCCAAAAATCATGTTTAGGTGCTTTTTAAACGTTTTGATTCCGGTATATTACATCGCACCCACGTGTGGCAATATCGGCATTAATTTACAAAAGATCGCCGCGCGAGTCGCGAAGTGAGTTTTTGCCACGAACGCACCCAATACACTCCAATATGTCAAAAAATCATGTTTTGCTGCTTTTTGAACTTTTTCGTTCCGGTTAAAAACAACGCACCCACGAGTGGCAAAATCGGCATTAATTGACAAAAGATCGCCGCGCGAGTCGCGAAGTGAGTTTTTGCCACGAACGCACCCAATACACTCCAATATGTCCAAAAATCATGTTTAGGTGCTTTTTGAACGTTTTGATTCCGGTATATTACATCGCACCCACGTATGGCAATATCGGCATTAATATACAAAAGTTCGCCGCGCGAGTCGCGAAGTGAGTTTCTGCCACGAACGCACCCAATACACTCCAATATGTCAAAAAATCATGTTTTGGTGCTTTTTGAACGTTTTGATTCCGGTATATTACATCGCACCCACGTGTGGCAATATCGGCATTAATTTACAAAAGTTCGCCGCGCGAGTCGCGAAGTGAGTTTCTGCCACGAACGCACCCAATACACTCCAATATGTCAAAAAAATCATGTTTTGGTGCTTTTTGAACGTTTTGATTCCGGTATATTACATCGCACCCACGTGTGGCAATATCGGCATTAATTTACAAAAGATCGCGTGCAGGTCGCGAAGTGAGTTTCTGCCACGAACGCACCCAATACACTCCAATATGTCAAAAAAATCATGTTTTGGTGCTTTTTGATCTTTTTCGTTCCCGTTAAAAACAACGCACCCACGAGTGGCAATATCGGCATTAATTGACAAAAGTTCGCCGCGCGAGTCGCGAAGTGAGTTTTTGCCACGAACGCACCCAATACACTCAAATATGTCCAAAAATCATGTTTAGGTGCTTTTTGAACGTTTTGATTCCGGTATATTACATCGCACCCACGTGTGGCAATATCGGCATTAATTTACAAAAGATCGCGTGCGGGTCGCGAAGTGAGTTTCTGCCACGAACGCACCCAATACACTCCAATATGTCAAAAAAATCATGTTTTGGTGCTTTTTGATCTTTTTCGTTCCCGTTAAAAACAACGCACCCACGAGTGGCAATATCGGCATTCATTGACAAAAGTTCGCCGTGCGAGTCGCGAAGTGAGTTTTTGCCACGAACGCACCCAATACAAACCAATATGTCTAAAAATCATGTTTTGGTGCTTTTTGAACTTTTTCGTTCCGGTTAAAAACAACGCAACCACGAGTGGCAATATCGGCATTAATTGACAAAAGTTCGCCGCGCGAGTCGCGAAGTGAGTTTTTGCCACGAACGCACCCAATACACTCAAATATGTCCAAAAATCATGTTTAGGTGCTTTTTGAACGTTTTGATTCCGGTATATTACATCGCACCCACGTGTGGCAATATCGGCATTAATTTACAAAAGATCGCCGCGCGAGTCGCGAAGTGAGTTTTTGCCACGAACGCACCCAATACACTCCAATATGTCAAAAAATCATGTTTTGCTGCTTTTTGAACTTTTTCGTTCCGGTTAAAAACAACGCACCCACGAGTGGCAAAATCGGCATTAATTGACAAAAGATCGCCGCGCGAGTCGCGAAGTGAGTTTTTGCCACGAACGCACCCAATACAGTCCAATATGTCCAAAAATCATGTTTAGGTGCTTTTTGAACGTTTTGATTCCGGTATATTACATCGCACCCACGTATGGCAATATAGGCATTAATATACAAAAGTTCGCCGCGCGAGTCGCGAAGTGAGTTTCTGCCACGAACGCACCCAATACACTCCAATATGTCAAAAAATCATGTTTTGGTGCTTTTTGAACGTTTTGATTCCGGTATATTACATCGCACCCACGTGTGGCAATATCGGCATTAATTTACAAAAGTTCGCCGCGCGAGTCGCGAAGTGAGTTTCTGCCACGAACGCACCCAATACACTCCAATATGTCAAAAAAATCATGTTTTGGTGCTTTTTGAACGTTTTGATTCCGGTATATTACATCGCACCCACGTGTGGCAATATCGGCATTAATTTACAAAAGATCGCGTGCAGGTCGCGAAGTGAGTTTCTGCCACGAACGCACCCAATACACTCCAATATGTCAAAAAAATCATGTTTTGGTGCTTTTTGATCTTTTTCGTTCCCGTTAAAAACAACGCACCCACGAGTGGCAATATCGGCATTAATTGACAAAAGTTCGCCGCGCGAGTCGCGAAGTGAGTTTTTGCCACGAACGCACCCAATACACTCAAATATGTCCAAAAATCATGTTTAGGTGCTTTTTGAACGTTTTGATTCCGGTATATTACATCGCACCCACGTGTGGCAATATCGGCATTAATTTACAAAAGATCGCGTGCGGGTCGCGAAGTGAGTTTCTGCCACGAACGCACCCAATACACTCCAATATGTCAAAAAAATCATGTTTTGGTGCTTTTTGATCTTTTTCGTTCCCGTTAAAAACAACGCACCCACGAGTGGCAATATCGGCATTCATTGACAAAAGTTCGCCGTGCGAGTCGCGAAGTGAGTTTTTGCCACGAACGCACCCAATACAAACCAATATGTCTAAAAATCATGTTTTGGTGCTTTTTGAACTTTTTCGTTCCGGTTAAAAACAACGCAACCACGAGTGGCAATATCGGCATTAATTGACAAAAGTTCGCCGCGCGAGTCGCGAAGTGAGCTTTTGCCACGAACACACCCAATACACTCAAATATGTCCAAAAATCACGTTTAGGTGCTTTTTCAACGTTTTGATTCCGGTATATTATATCGCACCCACGTGTGGCAATATCGGCATTAATTGAGAAAAGTTCACCGCGCGAGTGGCGAAGTGAGTTTTTGCCACGAACGCACCCAATACACTCAAATATGTCCAAAAATCATGTTTAGGTGCCTTTTAAACGTTTTGATTCCGGTATATTACATCGCACCCACGTGTGGCAATATCGGCATTAATTTACAAAAGATCGCCGCGCGAGTCGCGAAGTGAGTTTTTGCCACGAACGCACCCAATACACTCCAATATGTGAAAAAAAATCATGTTTTGGTGCTTTTTGAACTTTTTCGTTCCGGTTAAAAACAACGCACCCACGAGTGGCAATATCGGCATTAATTGACAAAAGTTCGCCGCGCGAGTCGCGAAGTGAGTTTTTGCCACGAACGCACCCAATACACTCAAATATGTCCAAAAATCACGTTTAGGTGCTTTTTGAACGTTTTGATTCCGGTATATTATATCGCACCCACGTGTGGCAATATCGGCATTAATTGACAAAAGATCGCCGCGCTAGTCACGAAGTGAGTTTTTGCCACGAACGCACCCAACACAATGCAATATGTCAAAAAAATCATGTTTTTGTGCTTTTTGAACTTTTTCGTTCCGGTTAAAAACAACGCACCCACGAGTGGCAATATCGGCATTAATTTACAAAAGTTCGCCGCGCGAGTCGCGAAGTGAGTTTCTGCCACGAACGCACCCAATACACTCCAATATGTCAAAAAAATCATGTTTTGGTGCTTTTTGAACGTTTTGATTCCGGTATATTACATCGCACCCACGTGTGGCAATATCGGCATTAATTTACAAAAGATCGCGTGCAGGTCGCGAAGTGAGTTTCTGCCACGAACGCACCCAATACACTCCAATATGTCAAAAAAATCTGTTTTGGTGCTTTTTGATCTTTTTCGTTCCCGTTAAAAACAACGCACCCACGAGTGGCAATATCGGCATTAATTGACAAAAGTTCGCCGCGCGAGTCGCGAAGTGAGTTTTTGCCACGAACGCACCCAATACAACTCAATATGTCCAAAAATCATGTTTAGGTGCTTTTTGAACTTTTCGTTCCGGTTAAAAACAACGCAACCACGATGTGGCAATATCGGCATTAATTGACAAAAGATCGCCCGCGCGAGTCGCGAAGTGAGTTTTTGCCACGAACGCACACCAATACACTCTAATATGTCCAAAAAATCATGTTTGGTAGCTTTTTGAACTTTTTCGTTCCGGTTAAAAACAACGCAACCCACGAGTGGCAATATCAGCATTAATTGACAAAAGATCGCCGCGCGAGTCGCGAAGGGAGTTTTGCCACGAACGCACCCAATACACTCCAATTATGTCCAAAAATCCTTTAGGTGCTTTGAACGTTTTGATTCCGGTATAGTTAACGTCGCACCCACGTATGGCAATATCGGCATTATATACAAAAGTTGCCGCGCGAGTCCGAAGTGAGTTTCTTCTGCCACGAACGCACCCAAATACACTCCAATATGTCAAAAAAAATCATGTTTTGTGCTTTTTGAACTTTGATTCGGTCTGTTACACTCGCAACTCCACGTGTGGCAATATCGGCATTAATTGACAAAAGATCGCCGCGCGAGTCGCGAAGTGAGTTTTTGCCACGAACGCACCCAATACACTCCAATATGTCAAAAAATCATGTTTTGGTGCTTTTTGAACTTTTTCGTTCCGGTTAAAAACAACGCACCCACGAGTGGCAATATCGGCATTAATTGACAAAAGATTCGCCGCGCGAGTCGCGAAGTGAGTTTTTGCCACGAACGCACCCAATACACTCCAATATGTCCAAAAATCATGTTTAGGTGCTTTTTGAACGTTTTGATTCCGGTATATTACATCGCACCCACGTGTGGCAATATCGGCATTAATTACAAAAGATCGCCGCGCGAGTCGCGAAGTGAGTTTTTGCCACGAACGCACCCAATACACTCCAATATGTCAAAAAATCATGTTTTGGTGCTTTTTGAACTTTTTCGTTCCGGTTAAAAACAACGCACCCACGAGTGGCAATATCGGCATTAATTGACAAAAGTTCGCCGCGCGAGTCGCGAAGTGAGTTTTAGCCACGAACGCACCCAATACAAACCAATATGTCCAAAAATCATGTTTTGGTGCTTTTTGAACTTTTTCGTTCCGGTTAAAAACAACGCAACCACGTGTGGCAATATCGGCATTAATTGACAAAAGATCGCCGCGCGAGTCGCGAAGTGAGTTTTTGCCACGAACGCACCCAATACACTCCAATATGTCCAAAAAATCATGTTTAGGTGCTTTTTGAACGTTTTGATTCCGGTATATTACATCGCACCCACGTATGGCAATATCGGCATTAATATACAAAAGTTCGCCGCGCGAGTCGCGAAGTGAGTTTCTGCCACGAACGCACCCAATACACTCCAATATGTCAAAAAAATCATGTTTTTGTGCTTTTTGAACGTTTTGATTCCGGTATATTACATCGCACCCACGTGTGGCAATATCGGCATTAATTTACAAAAGATCGCCGCGCGAGTCGCGAAGTGAGTTTTTGCCACGAACGCACCCAATACACTCCAATATGTCAAAAAATCATGTTTTGGCTGCTTTTTGAACTTTTTCGTTCCGGTTAAAAACAACGCACCCACGAGTGGCAATATCGGCATTAATTGACAAAAGATCGCCGCGCGAGTCGCGAAGTGAGTTTTTGCCACGAACGCACCCAATACACTCCAATATGTCCAAAAATCATGTTTAGGTGCTTTTTGAACGTTTTGATTCCGGTATAATTACATCGCACCCACGTAGTGGCAATATCGGCATTAATATGACAAAAGTTCGCCGCGCGAGTCGCGAAGTGAGTTTCTGCCACGAACGCACCCAATACACTCCAATATGTCAAAAAATCATGTTTTGGTGCTTTTTGAACGTTTTGATTCCGGTATATTACATCGCACCCACGTGTGGCAATATCGGCATTAATTTACAAAAGTTCGCCGCGCGAGTCGCGAAGTGAGTTTTCTGCCACGAACGCACCCAATACACTCCAATATGTCAAAAAAATCATGTTTAGGTGCTTTTTGAACGTTTTGATTCCGGTATATTACATCGCACCCACGTGTGGCAATATCGGCATTAATTTACAAAAGATCGCCGCGCGAGTCGCGAAGTGAGTTTTTGCCACGAACGCACCCAATACACTCCAATATGTCAAAAAATCATGTTTTGGTGCTTTTTGAACTTTTTCGTTCCGGTTAAAAACAACGCACCCACGAGTGGCAATATCGGCATTAATTGACAAAAGTTCGCCGCGCGAGTCGCGAAGTGAGTTTTTGCCACGAACGCACCCAATACACTCAAATATGTCCAAAAATCATGTTTAGGTGCTTTTTGAACGTTTTCGATTCCGGTATATTACATCGCACCCACGTGTGGCAATATCGGCATTAATTGACAAAAGATCGCCGCGCGAGTCGCGAAGTGAGTTTTTGCCACGAACGCACCCAATACACTGCAATATGTCAAAAAATCATGTTTTTGTGCTTTTTGAACTTTTTCGTTCCGGTTAAAAACTAACGCACCCACGATGTGGCAATATCGGCATTAATTGACAAAAGTTCGCCGCGCGAGTCGCGAAGTGAGTTTTTGCCACGAACGCACCCAATACACTCCAAATATGTCCAAAAATCATGTTTAGGTGCCTTTTTGAACGTTTTGATTCCGGTATATTACATCGCACCCACGTGTGGCAATATCGGCATTAATTTACAAAAGATTCGCCGCGCGAGTCGCGAAGTGAGTTTTTGCCACGAACGCACCCAATACACTCCAATATGTCAAAAAAAATCATGTTTTGGTGCTTTTTGACTTTTTCGTTCCGGTTAAAAACAACGCACCCACGAGTGGCAATATCGGCATTAATTGACAAAAGTTCGCCGCGCGAGTCGCGAAGTGAGTTTTTGCCACGAACGCACCCAATACACTCAAATATGTCCAAAAAATCATGTTTAGGTGCTTTTTGAACGTTTTGATTCCGGTTAATTACATCGCACCCACGTGTGGCAATATCGGCATTAATTTACAAAAGATTCGCCGCGCTAGTCAGCGAAGTGAGTTTTTGCCACGAACGCACCCAACTACAATGCCAATATGTCAAAAAAAATCATGTTTTGGTGCTTTTTGAACTTTTTCGTTCCGGTTAAAAACAACGCACCCACGATTGGCAATATCGGCATTAATTGACAAAAGTTCGCCGCGCGAGTCTGCGAAGTGAGTTTTTGCCACGAACGCACCCAATACACTCAAATATGTCCAAAAATCATGTTTAGGTGCTTTTTGAACGTTTTGATTCCGGTATATTACATCGCACCCACGTGTGGCAATATCGGCATTAATTTACAAAAGATCGCGTGCGGTCGCGAAGTGAGTTTTCTGCAACGAACGCACCCAATACACTCCAATATGTCAAAAAAATCATGTTTGGTGCTTTTTGATCTTTTTCGTTCCCGGTTAAAACAACGCACCCACGAGTGGCAATATCGGCATTCAATTGACAAAAGTTCGCCGTGCGAGTCGCGAAGTGAGTTTTTGCCACGAACGCACCCAATACACTCAATATGTCCAAAAATCAGGTTAGGTGCTTTTGAACGTTTTGATTCCGGTATATTATATCGCACCCACGTGTGGCAATATCGGCATTAATGAGCAAAAGATCGGCCGCGCGAGTCACGAAGTGAGTTTTTGCCACGAACGCACCCAACACATGCCAATATGTCAAAAAAATCATGTTTGTGCTTTTTGAACTTTTTCGTTCCGGTAAAAAACACGCACAACCACGTGTGGCAATATCGCATTAATTGACAAAAGATTCGCCGCGCGAGTCGCGAAGTGAGTTTTTTGCAACGAACGCACCCAATCCACTCCATAGTCCAAAAATCATGGTTAGGTGCTTTTTGAAGTTTTGATTCCGGTATATTACATGCACCCACGTATGGCAATATAGGCATTAATATACAAAAGATTCGCCGCGCGAGTCGCGAAGTGAGTTTCTGCCACGAACGCACCCAATACACTCCAATATGTCAAAAAAATCATGTTTTGGTGCTTTTTGAACGTTTCGATTCCGGTATATAACAATCGCACCACGTGTGGCAATATCGGCATTAATTTACAAAGATCGCCGCGCGAGTCGCGAAGTGAGTTTTTGCCACGAACGCACCCAATACACTCCAATATGTCAAAAAATCATGTTTGGTGCTTTTTTGAACTTTTCGTTCCGGTTATTAAAACAACGCACCCACGAGTGGCAATATCGGCATTAATTGACAAAAGTTCGCCGCGCGAGTCGCGAAGTGAGTTTTTGCCACGAACGCACCCAATACACTCCAATATGTCCAAAAATCATGTTTTGGTGCTTTTTGAACGTTTTCGATTCCGGTTATATTACATCGCACCCACGTGTGGCAATATCGGCATTAATTTACAAAAGATCGCCGCTGCGGGTCGCGAAGTGAGTTTTTGCCACGAACGCACCCAATACACTCCAATATGTCAAAAATCATGTTTGGTGCTTTTTGAACTTTTTCGATTCCGGTTAAAAACACGCACCCACGAGTGGCAATATCGGCATTAATTTACAAAAGATCGCCGCGCGAGTCGCGAAGTGAGTTTTTGCCACGAACGCACCCAATACACTCCAATATGTCAAAAAATCATGTTTTGCTGCTTTTTGAACGTTTTTCGTTCCGGTAATAACAACGCACCCACGTAGTGGCAATATCGGCATTAATTGACAAAAGTTCGCCGCGCGAGTCGCGAAGTGAGTTTTAGCCACGAACGCACCCAATACAACTCCAATATGTCCAAAAATCATGTTTTGGTGCTTTTTGAACTTTTTCGATTCCGGTTAAAAACAATCGCACCACGTGTGGCAATATCGGCATTAATTGACAAAAGATCGCCGCGCGAGTCGCGAAGTGAGTTTTTGCCACGAACGCACCCAATACACTCCAATATGTCCAAAAATCATGTTAGGTGCTTTTTGAACGTTTTGATTCCGGTATATTACATCGCACCCACGTATGGCAATATCGGCATTAATATACAAAAGTTCGCCGCGCGAGTCGCGAAGTGAGTTTTCTGCCACGAACGCACCCAATACACTCCAAATATGTCAAAAAATCATGTTTTGGTGGCTTTTTGAACGTTTTGATTCCGGTATATTACAATCGCACCCACGTGTGGCAATATCGGCATTAATTTACAAAAGATCGCCGCGCTAGTCGCGGAAGTGAGTTTTTGCCACGAACGCACCCAATACACTCCAATATGTCAAAAAAATCAATGTTTTGGCTGCTTTTTGAACGTTTTCGTTCCGGTTAATACAACGCACCCACGGTGGCAAAAATCGGCATTAATTGACAAAAGATCGCCGCGCGAGTCGCGAAGTGAGTTTTTGCCACGAACGCACCCAATACACTCCAATATGTCCAAAAATCATGTTTAGGTGCTTTTTGAACGTTTTGATTCCGTTATAATACATCGCACCCACGTATGGCAATATCGGCATTCATAGACAAAAGTTCGCCGCGCGAGTCGCGCGAAGTGAGTTTTCTGCCACGAACGCACCCAATACACTCCAATATGTCCAAAAATCATGTTTAGGTGCTTTTTGAAACTTTTTCGATTCCGGTATAATTACAATCGCAACCCACGTGTGGCAATATCGGCATTAATTGACAAAAGTTCGCCGCGCGAGTCGCGAAGTGAGTTTCTGCCACGAACGCACCCAATACACTCCAATATGTCCAAAAAATCAGTTTTGGTGCTTTTGAACGTTTTGATTCCGGTATATTAAATCGCACCCACGTGTGGGCAATATCGGCATTAATTGACAAAAGTTCGCCGCGCGAGTCGCGAAGTGAGTTTTGCCACGAACGCACCCAATACACTCCAATATGTCAAAAAAATCATGTTTTGGTGCTTTTTGAACGTTTTGATTCCGGTATATTACATCGCACCCACGTGTGGCAATATCGGCATTAATTTACAAAAGATTCGCCGCGCGAGTCGCGAAGTGAGTTTTTGCCACGAACGCACCCAATACACCCAATATGTCAAAAAAATCATGTTTTGGTGCTTTTTGAACTTTTTCGTTCCGGTAAAAACAACGCAACCCACCGAGTGGCAATATCGGCATTATTGACCAAAGTTCGCCGCGCGAGTCGCGAAGTGAGTTTTTTGCCACGACAGCACCCAATACACTCAAATATGTCCAAAAATCAACGTTTAGGTGGCTTTTTGAACGTTTTGATTCCAGTATATTATATCGCACCCACGTGTGGCATATCGGCATTAATTGAGCAAAAGTTCGCGCGCTAGTCCCGAAGTGAGTTTTGCCACGAACGCACCCACACAATGCAATATGTCAACAAAAAATCATGTTTTTGTGCTTTTGAAACGTTTTCGTTCCGGTTAATAACAACGCACCCACAGTGGCAAAATCGGCATTAATTGACAAAAGATCGCCGCGCGAGTCGCTGAAGTGAGTTTTTGCCACAACGCACCCAATACACTCCAATATGTCCAAAAAATCATGTTTTAGGGTGCTTTTTGAACGTTTGATTCCGGTATATACATCGCACCCACTGTGTGGCAATATCGGCATTAATTTACAAAAGATCGCCGCGCGAGTCGCGAAGTGAGTTTTTGCCACGAACTCACCCAACTACACTGCCAATATGTCAAAAAAATCATGTTTTGGTGCTTTTTGAACTTTTTCGTTCCCGGTTTAAGTTAATAAAACAACGCACCCACGATGTGTCAATATCAGGCATTAATTGACAAAAAGATTCGCCGCGCGAGTCGCGAAGAGAGTTTTGCCACGGAACGCACCCAAATCCAACTTCCAATATGTCCAAAAATCATTGTTTAGGTGTCTTTTTTTGAACTTTCTTGGGGTTCCGGTATAATCACAATCGCACCCACTGTATGGCAATATCTGGCATTAATTATACAAAAGTTTCGCAGCGCGAGTCGGCGAAGTGAGTTTCTGCCCACCTTTACGAACGCACCCAAGTACCACTCCAATCTGTCCAAAAAAATCATGTTTAGGTGCTTTTGTGAACGTTTTGAATTCCGGTATATTACATCGCACCCACGGTGGTGGCCAATATCGGCATTAATTACAAAGGATCGCGCGCGAGTCGCGAAGTGAGTTTTTGCCACGAACGCACCCAATACCCTCCAATATGTCAAAAAATCATGTTTTGGTGCTTTTTGAACTTTTTCGTTCCGGTTAAAAACAACGCACCCACGAGTGGCAATATCGGCATTAATTGACAAAAGTTCGCGCCGCGCGAGTCGCGAAGTGAGTTTTTGCCACGAACGCACCCAATACACTCCAATATGTCCAAAAATCATGTTTTGGTGCTTTTTGAACGTTTTGATTCCGGTATATTACATCGCACCCACGTGTGGCAATATCGGCATTAATTGACAAAAGATGCGCCGCGCGAGTTCGCGAAGTGAGTTTTTTGCCACGAACGCACCCAATACACTCCAATATGTCCAAAAAAAATCATGTTTAGGTGCTTTTTGAACTTTTTGATTCCGGTAATATACAATCGCACCCACGTATGGCAATATCGGCATTAATATTACAAAAGTTCGCCGCGCGAGTCGCGAAGTGAGTTTTGCCACGAACGCAACCCAATACACTCCAATATGTCAAAAAAATCATGTTTTGGTGCTTTTTGAACTTTTTCGTTCCGGTTAAAAACACGCACCAACGGTGGCAATATCGGCATTAATTTACAAAAGTCGCACGCGCGAGTCGCGAAGTGAGGTTTTGCACTGAACGCACCCAATACACTCCAATATGTAAAAAAATCATGTTTTGGTGCTTTTTGAACTTTTTCGTTCCGGTAATACAATCGCACCCACGTGTGGCAATATCGGCATTAATTGACAAAAGTCGCCGCGCGAGTCGCGACAGTGAGTTTTTGCCACGAACGCACCCAATACACTCCAATATGTCCAAAAATCATGTTTTGGTGCTTTTTGAACTTTTTCGTTCCGGTTAAATACAACGCACCCACGAGTGGCAATATCGGCATTAATTGACAAAAGTTCGCCGCGCGAGTCGACGAAGTGAGTTTTTGCCACGAACGCACCCAATCACACCAATATGTCCAAAAATCATGTTTTGGTGCTTTTTGAACTTTTTCGTTCCGGTTAAAAACATCGCACCACTGGTGTGGCAATATCGGCATTAATTGACAAAAGTTCGCCGCGCGAGTCGCGAAGTGTGTTTTTGCCCGAACGCACCCAATACAAACCAATAGGTCCAAAAATCAGTGTTTGGTGCTTTTTGAACGTTTTGATTCCGGTTAAAATACAACGCACCCACGTGTGGCAATATCGGTATTAATTGAGAAAAGTTCAGCCGCGCGAGTCGCGACGTCAGTTTTTGCCACGAACGCACCCAATACACTCCAATATGTCAAAAAAATCTTGTTTTGGTGCTTTTTGAACTTTTTGATTCCGGTATCCAACATCGCACCCACGTGTGGCAATATCGGCATTAATTGAGAAAAGTTCAGCCGCGCGAGTGGCGAAGTGAGTTTTTGCCACGAACGCACCCAATACACTCCAATATGTCCGAAAATCATGTTTTGGTGGCTTTTGAACTTTTTGATTCCGGTATACAACATCGCTCCCACGTGTGGCAATATCGGCATTAATTGAGAAAAGTTCGCCGCGCGAGTCGCGAAGTGAGTTTTTGCCACGAACGCACCCAATACAACTCCAATATGTCCAAAAAATCATGTTTTGGTGCTTTTTGAACTTTTTCGTTCCGGTTAAAAACAACGCTACCCACGTGTGGCAATATCGGCATTAATTGACAAAAGTTCGCCGCGCGAGTCGCGAAGTGAGTTTTGCCACGAACGCACCCAATACAACTCCAATATGTCCGAAAACTCATGTTTGGTGCTTTTTGAACTTTTTGATTCCGGTATATTACATCGCACCCACGTGTGGCAATATCGGCATTAATTGACAAAAGTTCGCCGCGCGAGTCGCGAAGTGAGTTTTTGCCACGAACGCACCCAATACACTCCAATATGTCAAAAATCATGTTTGGTGCTTTTTGAACTTTTTGATTACCGGTATATTACATCGCACCCACGTGTGGCAATAAGGCATTAATTGACAAAAGTTCGCCGCGCGAGTCGCGAAGTGAGGTTTTTGCCACGAACGCACCCAATACACTCCAATATGTCCTAAAAATCATGTTTTGGTGCTTTTTGAACTTTTTGATTCCGGTATAATACATCGCACCCACGTGTGGCAATAATCGGCATTAATTGACAAAAGTTCGCCGCGCGAGTCGCGAAGTGAGTTTTTGCCACGAACGCACCCAATACACACCAATATGTCCAAAAATCACGTTTTTGGTGCTTTTTGAACTTTTTCGTTCCGGTATATAACAACGCACCCACGATGTGGCAATATCGGCATTAATTGACAAAAGTTCGACCGCGCGAGTCGCGAAGTGAGTTTTTGCCACGAACGCACCCAATACACTCCCAATATGTCCAAAAATCATGTTTTAGGTGCTTTTTGAACTTTTTCGATTCCGGTAATACATCGCACCCACGTGTGGCAATATCGGCATTAATTGACAAAAGTTCGCCGCGCGAGTCGCGAAGTGAGTTTTTGCCACGAACGCACCCAATACACTCCAATATGTCAAAAATCATGTTTTGGTGCTTTTTGAACTTTTTGATTCCGGTATAAAACATCGCACCCACGTGTGGCAATATCGGCATTAATTGACAAAAGTTCAGCCGCGCGAGTCGCGAAGTGAGTTTTTGCCACGAACGCACCCAATACACTCCAATATGTCCAAAATCACGTTTTGGTGCTTTTTGAACTTTTTGCTTCCGGTATATTAAACATCGCTCCCACGTGTGGAAATATCGGCATTAATTGACAAAAGTTCGCCGCGCGAGTCACGAAGTGAGTTTTTTGCCACGAACGCACCCAATCACAACCAATATGTCCAAAAATCATGTTTTGGATGCTTTGAACTTTTCGTTCCGGTTAAAACAACGCCCCACGGGTGGCAATATCGGCATTAATTGACAAAAGTTCGCCGCGCGAGTCGCGAAGTGAGTTTTGCCACGAACGCACCCAATACACTCCAATACTGTCCAAAAATCATGTTTTGGTGCTTTTTTGAACTTTTTGATTCCGGTATATACATCGCACCCACGTGTGGCAATATCGGCATTAATTGACAAAGTTCGCCGCGCGAGTCGCGAAGTGAGTTTTTGCCACGAACGCACCCAATACAAATCCAATATGTCCAAAAATCATGTTTTGGTGCTTTTGACTTTTTCGTTCAGTAAAAACAACGCTACCCACGTGTGGCAATATCGGCATTAATTGACAAAAGTTCGACCGCGCGAGTCGCGAAGTGAGTTTTTGCCACGAACGCACCCAATACACTCCAATATGTCCGAAAATCATGTTTTGGTGCTTTTGAACTTTTTGATTCCGGTATATTACATCGCACCCACGGTGTGGCAATATCGGCATTAATTGACAAAAGTTCGCCGCGCGAGTCGCGAAGTGAGTTTTTGCCACGAACGCACCCAATACACTCCAATATGTCAAAAATCATGTTTTGGTGCTTTTTTGAACTTTTTCGATTCCGTATAAAACAATCGCACCCACGAGTGGCAATATCGGCATTAATTGACAAAAGTTCGCCGCGCGAGTCGCGAAGTGAGTTTTGCCACGAACGCACCCAATACACTCCAATATGTCCAAAAATCATGTTTTGGTGCTTTTTGAACTTTTTCGTTCCGGTTAAAAACAACGCAACCACGTGTGGCAATATCGGCATTAATTGACAAAAGATCGCCGCGCGAGTCGCGAAGTGAGTTTTTGCCACGAACGCACCCAATACACTCCAATATGTCCAAAAATCATGTTTAGGTGCTTTTTGAACGTTTTGATTCCGGTATATTACATCGCACCCACGTGTGGCAATATCGGCATTAATTACAAAAGTTCGCCGCGCGAGTCGCGAAGTGAGTTTTGCCACGAACGCACCCAATACACTCCAATATGTCAAAAAATCATGTTTGGTGCTTTTTGAACGTTTGATTCCGGTTATATACATCGCACCCACGTGTGGCAATATCGGCATTATTTACAAAAGATCGCCGGCGCGTCGCGAAGTGAGTTTTTGCCACGAACGCACCCAATACACTCCAATATGTCAAAAAATCATGTTTTGTGCTTTTTGAACTTTTTCGTTGGTTAAAAACAACGCACCCACGAGTGGCAATATCGGCATTAATTGACAAAAGTTCGCCGCGCGAGTCGCGAAGTGAGTTTTTGCCACGAACGCACCCAATACACTCAAATATGTCCAAATCATGTTTAGGTGCTTTTGAACGTTTTGATTCCGGTATATTACATCGCACCCACGTGTGGCAATATCGGCATTAATTTACAAAAGATCGCGCGCGGGTCGCGAAGTGAGTTTTTGCCACGAACGCACCCAATACACTCCAATATGTCAAAAAATCATGTTTTGGTGCTTTTTGAACTTTTTCGTTCCGGTTAAAAACAACGCACCCACGAGTGGCAATATCGGCATTAATTGACAAAAGTTCGCCGTGCGAGTCGCGAAGTGAGTTTTTGCCACGAACGCACCCAATAACACCAATATGTCCAAAAATCATGTTTTGGTGCTTTTTGAACTTTTTCGATTCCGGTATAAAAACATCGCACCCACGTGTGGCAATATCGGCATTAATTGACAAAAAGTTCGCCGCGCGAGTCGCGAAGTGCAGTTTTTGCCACGAACGACACCCAATTACACTACCAATATGTCCCAAAAATCATGTGTTGGTGCTTTTTGAACTTTTCGTTCCGGTTAAAACAATCGCACCCACGTGGTGGCAATATCGGCATTAATTGAGAAAAGTTCGACCGCGCGAGTCGGCGAAGTGAGTTTTTGCCACGAACGCACCCAATACAAACCTAAATATGTCCTAAAATCAGTGTTTTGGTGCTTTTTGAACTTTTTGATTCCGGTATATTAAAATCACGCACCCACGTGTGGCAATATCGCATTAATTGACAAAAGTTCAGCCGCGCGAGTGGCGAAGTGAGTTTTTGCCACGAACGCACCCATACACTCCAATATGTCCAAAATCATGTTTGGTGCTTTTTGAACGTTTTGATTCCGGTATATTACATCGCACCCACGTGTGGCAATATCGGCATTAATTACAAAAGTTCGCGCGCGAGTCGCGAAGTGAGTTTTTGCCACGAACGCACCCAATACACTCCAATATGTCAAAAAATCATGTTTTGGTGCTTTTTGAACTTTTTCGTTCCGGTTAAAAACAACGCACCCACGAGTGGCAATATCGGCATTAATTGACAAAAGTTCGCCGCGCGAGTCGCGAAGTGAGTTTTTGCCACGAACGCACCCAATACACTCAAATATGTCCAAAAATCATGTTTAGGGTTTTTGAACGTTTTGATTCCGGTATATTACATCGCACCCACGTGTGGCAATATCGGCATTAATTTACAAAAGATCGCGTGCGGGTCGCGAAGTGAGTTTCTGCCACGAACGCACCCAATACTCCAATATGTCAAAAAATCATGTTTGGTGCTTTTGATCTTTTTCGTTCCGTTAAAAAACACGCACCACGAGTGGCAATATCGGCATTAATTGAGAAAAGTTCACCCGCGAGTCGCTGAAGTGAGTTTTTGCCACGAACGCACCCAATACACATCCAATATTCCAAAAATCATGTTTTGGTGCTTTTTGAACTTTTTCGTTCCGGTTAAAAACACGCACCCACGAGTGGCAATATCGGCATTAATTGACAAAAGTTCGCCGCGCGAGTCGCGAAGTGAGTTTTTTGCCACGAACGCAACCCAATACACTCCAATATGTCCAAAAATCATGTTTGGTGCTTTTGAATTTTTGATTCCGGTAATTAAACATCGCACCCACGTGTGGCAATATCGGCATTAATTGACAAAAGTTCCCGCGGCGAGTCCGAAGTGAGTTTTTGCCACGAACGCACCCAATACCTCCAATATGTCCAAAAATCATGTTTTGGTGCTTTTTGAACTTTTTCTTCCGGTTAAAAACAACGCACCCACTAGTGGCAATATCGGCATTAATTGACAAAGTTCGCCGCGCGAGTCGCGAATTGAGTTTTTTGCCACGAACAGCACCCAATACACAGCATTATGTCTGAAAATAATGTTTTGGTGCTTTTTGAACATTTTCGTTCCCGGTAAAAAACAACGCACCCACGACCTGGCAATATCGGCATTAATTGACAAAAGTTGCCACGCGAGTCGCTAAGTGAGTTTTTTGCCACGAACGCATCCAATACACTCAATATGTCCAAAAATCTTGTTTTGGTTGCTTTTTGAACTTTTTGATTGCGGTATAGTTACATCGCACCCACGTGTGGGCAATAGCGGCATTAAGTGACAAAAGTTGGCCGCTGCCAGTCGTCGAAGTGGAGTTTTTTGGGCCAACACGAACCGGCACTCCGATACACGCCAATATGTCCAAAATCATGTTTTGGGTCTTTTTGAACTTTTTCGTTCCGGTTAAAAACAACGCAACCCACGATTGGCAAATAATCGGGCATTAATTGACAACTGTTCGCAAGCGCGAGTCGTGAAGTGAGTTTTTTCGCACGTAACGCACCCAATACACACAATATGTCCAAAAATCATGTTTTGGTGCTTTTTGAACTTTTTCGTTCCGGTTAAAAACAACGCAACCACGTGTGGCAATATCGGCATTAATTGACAAAAGATCGCCGCGCGAGTCGCGAAGTGAGTTTTGCCACGAACGCACCCAATACACTCCAATATGTCCAAAAATCATTTTAGGTGCTTTTTGAACGTTTTGATTCCGGTTATATTACATCGCACCCACGTATGGCAATATCGGCATTAATATACAAAAGTTCGCCGCGCGAGTCGCGAAGTGAGTTTCTGCCACGAACGCACCCAATACACTCCAATATGTCAAAAAAATCATGTTTTGGTGCTTTTTGAACGTTTTGATTCCGGTATATTACATCGCACCCACGTGTGGCAATATCGGCATTAATTTACAAAAAGATCGCCGCGCGAGTCGCGAAGTGAGTTTTTGCCACGAACGCACCCAATACACTCCAATATGTCAAAAAAATCATGTTTTGGTGCTTTTGAACTTTTTCGTTCCGGTTAAAAACAACGCACCCACGAGTGGCAATATCGGCATTAATTGACAAAAGTTCGCCGCGCGAGTCGCGAAGTGAGTTTTGCCACGAACGCACCCAATACACTCAAATATGTCCAAAAATCATGTTTAGGTGCTTTTTGAACTTTTTGTTCCGGTATAAAACAACGCACCCACGAGTGGCAATATCGGCATTAATTGACAAAAGTTCGCGCGCGAGTCGCGAAGTGAGTTTTTGCCACGAACGCACCCAATACACTCCAATATGTCAAAAATCATGTTTGGTGCTTTTTGAACTTTTTCGTTCCGGTAAAAACAACGCAACCACGAGTGGCAATATCGGCATTAATTGACAAAAGTTCGCCGCGCGAGTCGCGAAGTGAGTTTTGCCACGAACGCACCCAATACACTCAAATATGTCAAAAATCATGTTTAGGTGCTTTTGAACGTTTGATTCCGGTATATTACATCGCACCACGAGTGGCAATATCGG
>NW_026267055.1:0-67074 GCF_000147395.1 Oryza glaberrima | reverse complement strand
TCGCTAACAAAGTAAATTGGTCTTTGAACTTTTTGAACATGGCCATCCTCCTCTCGCTCAACAACCAGAACTGTACTCATGATTGGCGATGTCGCCAACACATTAACAATAGCGGCTCTTATGGATTTGGTGAGGCCAGGACCGGAAGAGTTGTGAGAAGTTTCTTGAAATCATCAAAGGCTTGCTGGACTCAGGTCCCCACTGGAAATTGTCAGTCTTCTTGAGTAACTTGACAAAGGGCATCCCTCGCTCACCGAGTCGTGAAATAAACCGGCTGAGCGCCGCCATACATCCAGTCAATTTCTGAACATCTTTCTGGGAACTAGGCGGTTTCATGTTAAGGATGGCATTATTTTTTCTGGGTTGGCTTGTATGCCCCTACGAGACACCATAAAGCCAAGCAGCTTCCCTGACGTACTCCGAAGGTGCATTTTTCAGGATTCAACTTCATCCTGAAAGCACGGATGCTAGCAAAGGTTTCTCTAGATCAGCAATTAGGTCATCCTTTGCTTGGTCTTGACGACTACATCATCAACATAGGCTTCAACATTGCGACCAATTTGAGTTGAAAAACATCTCTGGATCATGCGTTGATAGGTTGCTGCAGCATTCTTTAATCCGAAGGGCATGGTGATATAGAAATAAGCTCCAAACGGTGTGATAAATGAGGTCTTCAAGCAGTCCAATTCCTTCAAGTTGATCTGGTGATAACCCGAGTAACAATCCAAAAAACTGAGTAGCTCGCAGCCGGCTGTGTGAATCAACCACCTGGTCAATGCGAGGTAACCCAAAAGGATCCTTAGGACATGATTGTTGAGGTCGTGTGTAATCAACACACATACGGCACTGTCCTGTCTTCTTCCGAACCAAAACTGGGTTGCCAGCCAGTCGGGATGTAAAACTTCCTTGATGAAGCCTGCTGCTAACAGCTTGGTTAATCCTCCTTGATTGCATATTTCCTATCTTGCGCGAAATGGCGGAGTCGTTGTTTGATGGGTTGCGTCTTCTTTAACATTTAAGGAGTGCTCAATTACTCTCTTGGAATACCAGGCATATCAGATGGTTTCCACGCAAAAAATATTTGTTACCTTGAAGAAAGGTGATGAGCGTGCTTTCCTATTTTCAATCTAACTCACCGCCTATTACAGTAGTTTTGGAGGGATCAGATAGATCAAAGGGAATCTTCTTGGTCTTGGCGTCGTCTTCTCCGGTGATGTGACCATGGCTACCATGGATGCAACCATTGCTCACATCATGGATGAACAAGAAGATACCGAGATCACGTCCTCCAAGTGCTGGAATCCGATTCGGCCACTACTACACCGCTGACTTCAAACGGCGGCCGAATCTGCATACGACCTCCGTTTTCGGCCCGTGAGTACTTGATGGAAAGCTCTCGGAGCCCTCTTTCCAACGGATCCAGCATCTTCTCCGAATTCCATCTCGTGTGGCCAGAATCACAGGAACAAGGTGCTACGTCACCTATAATGGGCCTGTGGGCTTGTAACTTCATTTGGGACCCCGGCCCAGGTGGGGCCCATGTGGGGTGCGCCCCAAGCTGGTGCAGCACGACCCTAGGCACCCCTAGGTCGTCCTCCCACCCCTATATATAGCTAGGTACCCCTTCAGGGTTCTCGGGGGTTTTGTTTAGATGAAAGTTTAGCCATTGCTACTTCCTTGCAGCGCGTTGTGTCGGCTAGACCGTCCGTCTGCTTGTATTCGGAACCCCAACTTATCATTTGTGCTCAATTCCTATTTGCAATTCAGATTGCTTTTATCTTGTCTTGCTTGTTTCCTCGATTTGCTTGCAGGAATAGGGTTGATCTGCACCGGCCAAATCAACAACCCACGGAGAGGTGTAGCGATCGCTAAGGCGCAACACAACGTCTCGTACGGATGTAGTCGGATCGTCCAACGTGTCTCCTAAATCGTAGTTATCATCAACTCACCGAAAGATCAGCCAACAATAGCCATGAGTGTCGAGAGGAGCTCAGGGTTCATCAGGTGGTATCAGAAGCTTTCGTTGCTCGGTGAGTTTTTATCTACCTCTAACCTGAAAATTGCCATACAAAAAAAATGTATCCTGTACCTAGCCATATATGTGCCATTGCATTGTTCTTTTCAGCTTTTGCTTTGTTGAGTTTGCGTTGCATCGTCGAGTCGTGTTGCTGGTCTTAGCGTTTAGTCTGTTTAGAGTTTCGCGTTCTGGTCAATTTAGTTACCACTGTCGTCATCGTCATTGTGTCTTTGTTGTCGTCGGGACCTACGAAAACACTGCCACGGTTCAAATTTTGTAGTTTTCAGAAGTTTCGGTCGGTTAGTTTAGCAGTTGCATCTGGTCTCTGTGGTCTGGTTTGCCTTGTGCCGTGGTCGATTGCGCTCTTGCGCGTGAGTTGGATGGAAGGAGGCTGTTGCGCGTGAGTTGGATGGAAAGAGATTAGATTGGTTTTTTGTTGTGCTTGGAAAGAAAATAGTAGATTGGATCAGTTTCCTTTTTTCCTCTCAGCAAATCTGGACGCGTGCAGTATCCTTCCGCTGTCGCCCACCACCACGCCGAGTCGACTCCCTCCATCTACTCTCGGTTCCATCTATACCGTGAGTTGCTAGAGAGCTTGGTAAAAAATTTTGAGTGTCGGATTCGACATCTGTTTGCAAAAACGGAACCTATGGGACGAGCGCATTCCATTTTGTATAGTCCAAATTTTTGGGTTTGCACTTTTGCATTTGAGTCCCTGTAATTTGTATATTTACAGTTGAGTCCTTGTAATCTTGCATTAAGGTCCTTGAGTTGGCTTTTGCTGAAAAAAATTAAAAAAAAGAAAAAAAAAAGGCAAAAAGGTGCTAAAAAGAAAGAAAACAAAAGCCGCACCAAAAAAAGAAAAAGAAAAGAAAGAAAGAAAAAGATAGAAAAAAAAAGAAAGAAAAGAGAAAAATCAGTTGTATCTTTGAGTTTGCTTTCACATATCAGAGCGTGCTTGAGTTGTTTCTAGTACTATCTTGTGGTATCGTTTGTGTCTAGGCTCGCGTCTCTCGTACGTTCTAGCCTAGGACCAGCACGGTACTTAACTTTGAACAATGATCTTCGATAACTTCGTTGCAGGTACTTCTTCGGTTGCGGTTGATGCGGCCAATCGGATCTCGTCCCGAGCGAGTGTAATCTCACGTGTCTGAGCCATCTCACAGCTTTCTTTGTTGCAGGTGATAGCTTGCTTGATGTTGCTCCGCAAAGATATGACTCCTCGAGGTCCTGGCATCTTCATGATCATGTAGGTGTAGTGTAGGACTACCATGAATTTGGCTAACGCCAGGCGCCCGAGTATAGCGTGATACGCCGTCTCAAAATCAGCAACATCGAAGCAAATATTCTCTGTGCGAAAGTTCTCCTGAGTGCCGAAGGTGACGAGCAGAGTGATCTGGCCGAGTGGAGTAGAGGACAACCCTGGATGACTCCATGAAAGGGTGTGCTACTCGGCTTCAGCTCAGTACGAGGGATCTGCATATCGTCCAGAGTCTTGGCAAAAAGGATATTGAGTACACTGCCACCATCAATGAGGGATCGTCGGAGCTTGAAGTTGCGAACCACTGGGTCCAGTACCAGGGGGTACCACCCCGGGTGGACCACTCGATCAAGATGATCCGAGTGGTCGAATGTGATTGTTGTCTCTGACCACCGAAGATATTGAGGCGTGTCGGGCTGGACGGCATTGATCTCCCTATCAATCAGCTTTTGCTTCCGTTTGACTCATAAGCTTGGGGCCCACCAAAGATATGGTTGAGCTCTTTATCATCTTTATCTTGAAAACCAGTCGGTCCATCATCTTTATCATCTTTCTTCTTTGAGGTGCTCTGATCTCCATCTATAGCCTTCTTCGCTTGCTTGGCGTATTTCTCCGCAAACTGCTTGTAGATGAATCAATCTTTGGGAGGCTTGCATCCAAATTTGCCGACTAAGAGTTCATGACAGACACCATTGGTGAAAGCGGCTATGATGACGTCATCGGTGATGTCAGAAATCTTGTTGCGTTGCTCAGAAAAACGTCGAATGTAGTCCCGAAGGGATTCACTGGGCTTCTGGATCACATTGTAGAGGTCGAAGTGGGTGCCGGGACGTTCAAAGGTGCCTTGAAAATTGGTGATGAAGTGCTCATGAAGCTCTGCCCAAGATCCAATCGTGCCACGGGGTAACCCATAGAGCCAGGACCGAGCAGAATCTACTAGATCTAACGGCAAGTAATTTGCCATAGCCTTGCTATCTCCTCCCGCTGCGCGGATTGCGAGGCCATAGACGGTTAGCCATGACTCGCCATTTGTTTTGCCGTCATACTTCTCAATACCAGTCAGCTTGAAATCAGCCGACCAATCCACTCGACGCAGGTCACTTGTAAAGGATGCGACTCCATCTTCATCGTCATCGTAGCGATCTGGTGAACGGTATGGTTGGTAGCCTCTTTCTGCGTGGTGTCGGCTGAGTGTTTCGCGAAGATCGACGGGTTGCCGATGACGTGGAGAGCGAGGCTGTTCAACGCAGCGTTCTCTGTATCTATCAGCAGGCGAGTGAACAGAACGTTCGGCTTGATCCCTGCTCCTGTGATTAGATCCTGAAGCAGTCATGCTAAGGCTTGGTTGGTGATAATCTTGAGATCGGAGAGGCGGAACCCGGCTGCCAGTCGGCGTGCGAACGCTTGCTGAGTTGACTGGGTCCGAGGCGGCGATCATGGTCTTCATCTGGTTGATAATGTTGAGGACGTGGTTGGGCGCATCTTCCTGGAACAGAGTATCCCAGAGAGTGATTGCTGCTACTGCATTCTGCTGTGGGGTGCGAAAAACCACTGTCCCTTTGACGTCCTGCTGTCCAATGAGTTCTCGTGCTCGTCGCCTGGCTTCTGATGTGCGTTGTCGTCGATCTTCAGCCTCTTTCGCGGCCCGCTCATGTTGCTGCTGCTCACACTGCAGCCGGTCTCGCTCTTGCGCTTGTCGCTCTTCTTCCAGTCAACGCCGCTCGGCTTCTTGTCGTGTACGTTGTTCTTCTGCTTCATGGAGTTGACGATGTTCTGCTGTCTCATTATCGGCCATGAAAACACTGAAAAAGAGAGGCGTGTAATTATCTTCATAGCCATCATCGAAATCGTCGAGGTTGCTGAAGTCGTCGTAGTCGAGGATCTCTGTTGGCTGTGAGTCAACGCCTGGAGAGCTGAGGTAGCTGTCCAACTCTTCTGTTGAAACCGTCCCGAGGGGCTGAAGTATGACGCCGACTTCCCTGAAGCTAGATTGCATCGAGGCCGAGGCCAGGTCCCATCTAGACCTATGAGAAGAAGATGCCCTTTTGGTGAAAACAACAGCCAAATCGTTAGGGAGCTTCATCAGGATCAGTGGATAGGCCGCATCGTCTTGATTTGGTCGTGTCGAAGTAGATGAGATCTTGTCCGAGTGGTTTGAGGCTAACTCAGATAAGATAGTCTTGCGGTAGATCTCGACCGAGTTCGGGAGACCGAACGGGGCAGATACTGCATCTCTTCCCAACTGTTTTGAATCCGAGTCGAGGAGAGAAATCTTGCCGAAGTCATCGGTGATGAAGTCGAGGCTGCCGAACCGGTATGCCTGACCGGGAGGGAAGGCGAAGTCGTTGATGCTAGAAACGAATCCCATCGCACTGATCGGCGAAAAGTTTGATGCAACCCCTGCCTGGCGCGCCAACTGTTGAAACAAGATTTCGGCAATACAAAAAGGGGTGGCTATCAAGCAGGAAAAGTGGATGGGTATGGAGGCAAGGAATTTTATACAGGTTCAGGCCCTCTCAATGAGAAGTAATAACCTACTCCTGTCAGGGGATTGATCCGCCGAGTATGTTATTGATCGTATGATCTGGGAGAAAAGTTATGCCCCAACAGGCACTCGAACCCCTCCTTATATAATGGGAGGAGTCCGTATTACAAGATATAGCCCATATTCCTAACGGAATAGGCAAATAAAGATAAAATACAATCGTAACCGACTAGGACCCTGGGTATTTCCTTGATACACAAGTTAAGAATTTAACCTGAGTCCCTTAAAGATATTCTATCCGAATATGGTACCCCTATTCCCAGTCGGATATACATGCCGTGTGGGTATGGGGTATCCATAATCTCCACACTTGGTGAATGACCAAATCGCTCCCCAGGAGGCGATCTTGGTCTTTTTCCTTTGTTGCGAGCCTTCTCACCACTTTGCTTCTCATACTTATCCAAAAGCATATCGAAGGTCACCTTAGTCTTACTAGGAGCTTTAGAACTTGAAGCTTCACTCCGATTCTCCTTCCACACACCAACCTCCGGATTCTTTGGCACCATCATCTTTGGCCTAGGCTCTCCAATGACCACTCCTTTCCCCTTAGTAGATTCGGCTTGCTCCAGCCGAATCAACACCTTCTTATCATCAAAATTAATTGTGTTCACCGGAAAAAGGATCATGATTAAGCTTCATCTTGGAACCATCGGTAAATTTCAATCGTCCTTCATCTATGGCCAATTGAACCTGTCGTCGAAACACATTACAATCATTAGTAGAATGAGAATGAGAATCATGCCATTTACAATAAGCTCGACGCTTCAATTCTTCTTGAGATGGTATGACATGGCCTTTAGGTAATCTAATTTGTTTTTCATGCAAAAGATAATCAAAGATCTTATCACACTTGGCCACATCAAAACTATACTTAAGCTCACTTTGCCGATCTTTACGAGGAGTTGGCATTAAATTAGAACAAACAATAGGCTTATTTTTGTTAGTCCATGAACACTCGGCAACATACATATCATGATCACCCTCACCATCACTATCACTAGCCTCAGGGTAATCAATCAAATTAACATTAGACTTCTTCTCATATGGTCTAACAAATTTCTTTTTTTTGAAAGAAAGCACTGTAGGGGAAGCCCCCACAGTTTAAATTTTATAAAATAAAACCAAGATATTTACAACAGATTAATCCAATTTACAAGTATATCTCTCTCAAACAAATTAAGCCTATGGACTAAAAGGGAGAGTTCATTCTTAAAGAAAGCTCTCCAGGAGGCAATGGAAGGTACAACATTATTAAAATTAAACAATTCCTTTGCTTCCAAATACTCCAAGCGGCATAGAGCACCTTCTCCACAAAGTGTGAGGACCTGTAAGAGTTTTTGGCAGTATACAACATCTCCTCAAAATTCAGAGACAAATCCCAAACCAGCCCAAATTGCGCCCAACACTGAGAACTGAAAGGACACTGGAAAAACAGATGCAAAGTGGTTTCTCTTGCACTTGACGAGCATAAGACACAGGTTAAAGCAGCATTATGGGGTGTACAATGACGCCTGTCCAGCATGTCATAAGTATTCAAACGATCAATCAATAGGAGCCAGCCAAAAAGCTTAATTTTCATGGCACATTTGCTTTTCCAAATCCAGTTAATAGAGTTAGGGATCTGAATATGCATAAAGTTCATCGCATAAATTTTCTGCGAAGAGAAAATTCCATTTCCCCAAACATAGGTCCAAAGATCTCTGTCGCCATTGAGATGACTCAAAGGATCAGAAGATGACATTAACAAATATTCCTGAAAAGCTTGCTCAGATAGTGGGAGCACAAAGAGCTGTGAAAGATCTCTTTGGGAGAACATATGAACTGAAATCTTTCCATTCCTAGCAAAAGAGAAAATCCTGGGAAATGCAGCTGATCTAACCTTATTATTCCACAGGTCCTCCCAGAATAAACAAGATTTACCATCCCCTACAATGCAGTTCGAAATTCCCCGGAATATATCCATAAACTGCAAGACATCCCTCCACCAGAAAGACCCTTTGGGAGCAACAGCATGAGGGACCTTTGTAGTATAGTAAGAATTCCAAATCAACTTAACCTAGGGTATGGGGAACCTGTTATAGAACTTATGCAGATTCTTCAGCAGCAAGGCATTATTCTGAAGCCTAAGATCAATTACACCCAAACCTCCCCTTTATTTTGGTTGGCAAACCCTATCCCAAAGAACCAAAGATTTTTTGTTTGAATTTATGTCAGACCCTCTCCATAGGCAGTGCCTTCTTGCTCTGTCAATGCTCTCAATAACTGACTTTGGAAGAGTTAAAGAGCACATATAATAAGTTGGCAAAGATGATAAAACTGAATTAACAATTGTTAGTCTATCCCCATAAGAGAGAAGAGCAGTAGTGGCTGAAAGTCTCCTTTCAACTCTATCAACCAAGGGAGCAAAGTCAATTACCTTAGGCCTTGTAGTACCAAGAGGCAGGCCTAAATAAGTGAAAGGCAGATTTCCAACTGAACAACCAAACAACATAGAGAGATGTTCAACCTTTTCAGTATCTACATTTAAAGGTATCATAGAAGACTTATTGAAATTTATCTTTAGTCCTGTTGAGGCTAGAAAGGTATTCAGTATGGCTTTGAGGCAAAACAACTCCTTTGAAGATGAAGACAAAAATAGGAGGGTGTCATCAGCATATTGTATAATAGGGAAATCATTATTAGGAGTTGGAACTGGCATAGAGAGAACCCCTTTAGAATAGGCCTTACTAATGATAGATTGCAACAAATCAGCTCCAAGGACAAACAAAAGCAGGGACAGAGGATCCCCTTGTCTAACACCCCTTTTACAGTAAAAAGATTTACCAGGTACCCCATTCAGCAGAACTGAAGATGAGGCTGAAGAAAAAATCTGTGAAATCCAATCTATCCATTTAGAATCAAAACCCTTTTGTCTCATAATATCTAGGATGGCTGAGTGCTCAATAGTATCAAATGCTTTCTCAAAATCTAGCTTTAGGAGGATTATCTCCCTCTTTGACTGCTGACACTAATGTAAATATTCAAAAGACCATGCTAGATAGTCCTGAATGGTTCTTTCCTTAATAAAACCATATTGATTCTGATGGATCAACTCAGTTATAACCGACTGCAGTCTATCAGCCAGAACCTTTGTAAGAAGCTTAAGTGCCACACTTTGCAAGGAAATAGGTCTATAATCATTAACTTTCTCAGGGGTTGACTTCTTAGGAATCAAAGTGATAAAGGATCTATTGATACTCTCAAGCAATAAAGAACCTTCACAGAACTGGGCACAAAGATCATAGAAATCTTGTTTAATTATAGGCCAGCAAGACTTAACAAAACAACCATTAAAACCATCAGGCCCAGGAGATCTATCAACAGGCATTTTCCTAACAACTTCATCTATTTCCAAAGTTGTAAAGCCAAGAGATAAAGAATGCAGATCATTTACCGTGTCCATTAAATCTGGGAGATCAAAATGCATTGTTGGGAGTGTAGAGACACCCATCCTTTGCTGAAAAGTTTGGTAAATGATTTTTGCCTTTTCTGCATGATCCATTAAAAGTCTTCCATCATCTGTTTGGAGGTGAGTAATTAGATTTTGCCGATATCTCTCTGTTGCAGCAGCATGAAAGAATTTTGTGTTTTCTCCCCCAAAGTTAGCCCATCTAATAGTACACATCTTTTGCCAATAAATCTGCTTGTATTTCAGATATTCTAGAATCTTAGCTTTGATAATACATCTAAAATTCCATTCAGCCAGGATAAGATCTCTTAGCTCCTCCAATCTGTCAACAAAAGAAACTGCCATATTACAGTTTGTAATCAAAGAAGACAGCTTAGACAAACTCTTGCTCCACTTTTTTAAGCCCTTCCTCAAGCTTTTAAACTTTGCAGATAGATTCTTGGCTGCATCTGAATCATCACCATGATTACTCCAAAACGAAGAGACAAGCTCAAAGAAACCCTCATGTTCCACCCAGAAATTTTCAAACCTAAAGATGTCTGCTTTTGGAATTGTGGTACCAATCTGAACTACACAGGGCACATGATCAGAAATTAACCTAGCTAGGGGCTTAACCAAAGTTTTGGGATAGGTAGCAGACCAAGAAACAGAAGTAAAAAACCAGTCAAGTTGCTGCAGGAGAGGACAGTCTTACATATTACTCCAAGTGAAAGATCTTCCTTTCAAGGGCAACTCCAAGAGACCAAGGTTACTTATAATTACACTGTTAAAGATCATCATGTCATGCATGTTGCCACCTGCTCTATTCCTGTTATCAATGGATTGATAAAAGTTAAAATCCCCCATTAAAATCCAGTTCTCATTATCAGGGATATCCAAATCAAATAACCACTGAACGAAGAGAGATCTATCTGGTTCCTGACAAGGCCCGTAGACTAAAACAAGAGTCCAAACGTCACCACAATGATTAGAGGTAAACCGGACTACAATAGCAGATTTCGTGATGCACAGGACATTGGCCAAAAAATGAGCACCAACCCAACAAATAAAGATTCCTCCTGAAGCGCCCTCCGAAGGACTAAAACAAAAGGAATCAAACCTTTTTGGGGCCATTTTCTTGATATAGGCAGAATCAAAAGAATCCCTCTTAGTTTCCTGAAGGCAAAAAATTGAGCAAGCACTTTCATCTATCATTTGTTTAACAGCTCTCCACTTATCATCCGAATTCAAACCTCTAATATTCTAGCACAAGATATTCCAATTCCTTGTAAAATTATTCATTTAAAACATAAAAGAAGGGAGAGACAATCAGAACATAACTTAATTACATACTGTAGCACAACCGACAAAGACACAAACAGAGGGGATATTGACTGAAAGACAAGAAGGGTAACAAAAGAAAGAGCTAACAGACCCAGAACGAGGAGAACATGCAAAAGCCTAAATTTATTCCTAAGAGAACTAGAGAACACCCCAGACACTGACTTAATTCCCATCATTGGCAGGTTTAGAAGCAGAAGCCATAAGCTTGTCTTGTGTCACATCTTGAGGAGCAACACCACAGAGGTCAGAAGCAATCTTTTGAAGAAGGGGAATTGAACAATCGGCAGTTATTCCAGCTTCAGCAGAGGCAGTTGGAAAATCAGAGTCCTGCAAAGTGCTTCCAGGGAAGAGTAGGCCAACATCATGAGCAACCTGTTTGAGTTTTTTCACTGACTTTCCTCTAGGCTTTCCAACTCCTTGATTGGGATCAGGCTCCATCAAATCAACTCCTTTGTGACCATCATTAATGGCAAGAAGCCTAGAGCTCCTTCTTAGACCAGTAGTAACCAGAGGGGTATCATTCCCAGTTTTCTTCATCTTGGCAGAATTAGACTTTTCTAAAGGAAAAGCTGGTGGGCCCTGTAGATCAGAGGAAGGCAAAGCTTGATCACCTAGAGCAGTAATAGTCATAGGGGTTGGTGGAACAACAGCGAGGGGCACTGGCATGAGAATTTCCTCAAAAGAAGAATCATCAGAATTCAAACTCGAAACTGGCAAAACCTGGGAAGACAAACCAGAAGGACCTACACCTCCTGAAAAAGTAGACCAAAAAGAGGTATCCTTGAAGAACATATTATCAAACATAATCTGAGGGAATCTCTGATACATAATCCAGAGATGTTCAGCAGTCACATCATTACTTTGGGCTACTATAGCATTTTCTGCTGATGGCAAATCCTCATTCTCAGAACTAGAAACACTTATGAGGGAGACAACTGAACTATCTGAACTAGCAGCAGGATAAGAGCTCACTGAAGAGGAGATCGCATTGACTTCATCAGGAACTGGAACAGGAGGTTCAAAATCTTCATTGTGTTCAGCTGCATCTCAATTACCCCAACCATGGCCATCACCACCTGCTGCTGCAAGTTACCAAATTGCCAAGCAGGGGCATCTTCAAGATTAATATTAGGATCTACAGGCCCCTCTCCTGGAGGAATACCATCATCAGGTGGAATCACATCAGCAAATTTGCCGTTTAAAGTATAAACATAAATTGTCCAAGACTGACCATTGGGCACATTAGGCTGCTCCCAAACCACAAACTGGGGAACAGAATCCAAGTCCCTAAACCAAACCCTAGCAAGGACCCTACCCTTAAGAGGATCCTCATCAAACCACCAATCAAGATCACCAAAAGTAGAAACAACCTGATTCACATTATGAAGATTGATGTAATCAAGAGGGAAATCCAGCATCATAACCCAACCCCTATGATTGTAAGGAGCATTCCGCCAATTTGGGCCCTGATCATGCCTAACAAAACGAACCTGATGCACACCATCATAATCCAGAGGCAGACCAAGAACAAGAGCATCACGATGAACAGGCGATCTAACCTGAAACATGGCAACCGCATTTGGATGAGGGTACGATTTAAGGATCTGAACATGTCTAACCTGCTCAAGAAAGCCTCTAATCTCATTTCGATGCTCCTCCCACTGTTCCTCTGGCAGCTGGGGATGGACCAGGGCTAACACAAACTGCTCGTGTCTCATGATCGAAGGGGAAAAGTTTACCATATCAGCACGGCGACGACGATGAGGCCCTGGAACCCGGCTTTCCCGAGCCAGAGCCTTTTGCATGAGTTGACTAACATCAAGAAATTGTTGGCCATCTAATCTTTCTTTAATAGGAGCAATTAAACCATTAAAAGCAAGATCAACCAAATCTCTATCAGTTATATTCAAGCTATAACATCGGTTTCTAACATCCCTAAATCTCTTAAGATGATCAATGACAAATTCATTAAATGTTTGCTTAACCGATGTTAAATCAGATAACCTAAGCTCAGTTTCACCAGTATAGAAATAATCATGGAACCTCTGTTCTAATTGAGCCCAAGTATGAATAGAATTTGCTGTCGCGACCCAAAACGACCCTAAAATATATCCTTTAAATTATGCCTAGAATAATTAAAATCCGTGTGAAAGCCTCCAAAAATTAAAATGTGCAAAGTTAAAAGTCAAATAAGGCTTGGAGGATTTTTGTATATTTTCTAAAAGCCTAAAATGCGTAAATAAATTTTAGTGGAATTTTCAGAGCACAAATAATAATTAAGAAGAAATAAACAAAGTTGAAAAAGTTTTATAAAAAGAAAAAAAACATAAAAATCCCCCTCCCCCTCTTGGGCCAGCCCGGCCCATCTCCCTCCCTCTCTCTCTCTTCTCCCCGCGGCCCATTCGGCCTCCCTCCCCGCGCACACGCCGCTGACGGGCGGGCCCGCCCGCCACCCTCGCTGACGGGTGGGGCCCACCCGTCATCCCCTTCCTCCCGCCGCTCCCGCCGCCTCCCCCGAGCCCTAGCGCCGCCGCCGCCGCGAATTCCGCCGCATCCCGCTGTCCCCGCGAGCAATAAAGTGGGGGGAATCACTCCCCGTGATCCCCTCTCCCTTTCCCCCCCACTTTTCCCTCTCTCTCTCGCGTTCAAACGGGCGGATTTGCCCCCGCAAATCTCGCCGGCGCCATTGATGCTGGCCGGACCTCCCACCCCGGTTTCCTTCCTCCCCGGCCGCCCTCTGCCCCTTCCAACCCTATATAAACCCTCCCCGCACCTCCTCCGTCCGTTTCCGCCTCTCGCCGTGCTTCCTTCTCGCCGGATTCGAGCTCGCGCCGTCACTCTCTCTCTCCGCCGTCGCCGCCGAGCTCCGGTCCGCCGCCGTCGTCGCCCCGGACCGTCTCCCGCCCCGGCGTCGCCTCCTCCGGCTTCGCCACATCGCCGCCGTCCCCGTCCACCCCCTCGTCAAGCTCGCCGACCACCGGAGCGCCGCCGTCCCCATCCACCCGAGAAGCGCCGCCGCCTTCCTCCGCTCCGGTCGCCTTTTCTGTCGTCGCCGTCGACCTTGGGTGAGCCGTGGACCGCCACCTCGTTTCCCCCTTTCCCTCCCCTCTCTCGGCCGCCGCTCCGCCGTGCCTACGGCCGCCGCCGGCGACCATAGGGGCGCGGGCGCGCCGTCTCCCGCCGGCCGGGCCGGCTTGGCCGCCCTCGGGCGCGCCGAGTGGCTGCCGCGTGGGGCCCGGCCGTCAGCCGCCCGCGCCCTTGGGTGCGGCTGACGCGTGGGGCCCACGGCGCCGGCCGGTGTGAGCCCGGGTGCACCCGGTCCACCGTGGACCATGAGGCTGCCGCGTGGGCCCCACTCCCGTGGACCCGGTCCGCGCGCCCCTCCCCTTCGGCTGACGCAATAAATCCCTTTTAAATTAAAATTTAAATGAAGAAATTCGCAAATATTCATTTAAAGAGCATATAAACTTCAAATGGCCATAACTTGGCCATTTGAACTCGGAATTGGACCGATCAAGTCTCTAATTTTTCCTTAAGAAGTTAAGAACTCATTTTTGTGCTTTGTTCCTGCTTGTTATATGGAATTTATTAGAGTAAAAGCCCTTTTCTTTTCTGTTGGTCGTGTAGACGCTGCAGCTTTGGAAGATCCGCTCTTCGTGGAGGTTGAAGCCGACGTTTGGGAAAGCGAGCAAGGCAAGTCACATCATCCTTGAATATATTGAATCCCAGTTTATAAAATTATTTTAATTTAAATTATTGCATTATCGCTTTGTTTAAATTCCCGCGTTATCACTGTTTTATCTAGCCATGCCTATTTACCTTTGTTATGACCTTATTATTGTTATTGTTATTATTACCTTGTTCACCCTAGGATAAACAAAACCCCAACTAGTGGACACTCTACTCATGGTGCCACTAGTACTTGTTTAAGTAGATGCTTCGCCGCTTAACTAGGTAACATTAGGTGGTTTTACAACTCTAGACCTTGGGAATATTCTCATCACCTGGACACTACAGAATGGTTGGATTATTGTGGAATTGGATTCACACCTCCCTCTCTATTCAAAATCCTCAAAATGGTTTTAGGCTGGGCTCGGGGTGCATGGTTTTGATAGTAGCACCTCGGCCATATAAGGACCGGTCTTCGGGCCTCTGTTGCAAAGCACTACCGTACTTCCACATGTCTAGTGGATAAGGCTTAGTTTGTGGCTCAGTCTGGTTATAAACAAAAGTACACGGATGGAGATGGACGAAGTCGGGGGTCGATGGACATCTCTAGGGCAAATGAAGGCTACACGAGCTGCAGCTCGGTAGTCGAGATGTCATGGCACAGGGCCGGTGTCCTGCTGCTATGGGCTCAGTCCTGCCTACCTGTCCCGGGGGTTCCGGCCGTAGGTGGGGTTGGGTCGGTACTCTTGTCTATGGCTAGGATGGGTTGGAAACTATGTCACGTCTTCCGTCCGTATACCGTGGTGGTATGTGGCACGTGGTTACACGTGAGGGAGATGTGTCTTGTGGGTAAAGATGCACACCTCTGATCAGAGTATAATCTATTCGAATAGCCGCGCCCTCGGTTATGGGCAAGCCGAGCAATGTACCCAAGTTAGTGTTTTAATTCTTAAAACCTGCTTAATAACTAAAATGTGGAATGGTTGGCCTGGGTTGGCTTGGGACGAGCTAGGACCCAGGGTCGGGTTGCCAGTTCGGTCTGAATCATCGTAGGCCTTGGGTTAAGGCAGGTTAGTGTGGGTTCACGCCCTTGATTAATAATATTGTATAACTCTAGGACCGTGTTTACAAAATAGCTTTGAGCAACTAAGTGTCTTTTGATGCCGTTTACTGCAAACCCTAACCCTTTATATTATAACCCCCTTTGTACTCCCTTGCATTTATTCTGCACTTATGGGTGTGTCTTGTTGAGTACGGTGGTTGTACTCAGTCTTGCTCAATTTTTCCCAAACCCAGAAGAGGAGTTCCTGGAAGATGAAGGCTTTGGTGTCTAGCTCGTGCCTGCCGTCAAGCGCCTGTGGTCATCGCCCTAGTCTTCCGTTGTTTCCCATTTGTCTTTGTGTGTGCTGGGCCTTCGCCGCCCATGTAATAAATTAATTATTTACGCTTCCGCTTGATAAACTCTGTATTGTATCAACTTTTTGGTGTACCTTGCCTCCTGGGACAAGGAATAATACACGCACGTAAGGAACGCCCGTTGGGTTATTTCCGGTCGTGACATTTGCCGACAAAGAAGTAAACCATGTAAAAGCAATACCAGACAAGGATAAAGAAAACAAGCTCAATTTAAAAAGTATCGGAACTACTAGCCTTTCCACATTGCGCTAAGAATTGACCTACATGCTCCCATGTGGTCCTACTATCCTCACCATTAAATTTGGTAAATTCGGGAACCCTATAGCCACGAGGATATGGTATGTTGTCGTAATAGTCAAGATATGGCTTTTGGTAAACCTTAGCACGATTCCTAGCATCAATCCCAAATTTATCCCTAATGATCCCACTAATCGATTCCTCCATATTATCAGGCCTATGCTGATTTGGTGGTGGGTTTGGTGGCCTAATAGGTTGTGGTTGCGGTGCAATATAACTATATTGGCCATGCCTAATATCGGGAGGATATCCCCTAGTAGGATCATTGTAGGTATTAGAAATATGTGGTTGAACATGGGGACCAACAGTAGATACAGGTGGGTGCTGGAATATGGTATAAATACCTGTTATTCGTTATTGGATCTACCCCTTGTATTGGGATTATTGCACCGGTCCCAAGACCCGGTCTGATCGGCGTCCAGAGGCACGGTCAGACTGATCTGAGGTCCGGTCTGACCACCGGTGATGTGACCATGGCTACTACAGATACAACCATTGCTCACATCATGGATGAACAAAATGATATCAAGATCAAGTCCTCCAAGATCAAGTCCTCCAAGTGCTGGAATCCGATTCGGCCACCTGCTACACTACTGACTTCAAATGGCCGCCAAATTTGCATACGAGCTCCGTTTATATAGGGGTTGGTCTTGCCCTCTACAGGCCCTCCTCCACGTCCAACTCGGGATAGAATCCAAAGGAAATCCGAAACATGCCTTCCCGAGTAAGGAAACTTCGACACCCCGCGAAACAGACCCAGACTTGGACTCTACCGGTCAGACCGACCACACACCGCCGGTCTGACCGGCCCTCACCCAGCGGTCTGACTGGCCCTCACCCAGCGGTCTGACCGGCCAACACACGGCGGTCAGACCGGCCCAATCAGAGGAAACCGGCAGACTTCCAAACTTTAGCAATTTTTCCTACTTTATCCCTAGGTGCCAAATTTGGGTGTAAACACCGTGTTCCATAATGTCACTAATCACCATCAAAGATGTACCTACCCGGTGAAGTTGCTATATAGGCACAGCATATAGTAGGTACTGCTTATATGAGTAGTACTGCTACATTCAACACTCTAATTAATGCCACTGCATATTCATTGTTGGTATTTCTTAACGACATTACCAGAAATATAATTCTCAGCAATGGCGTAGAAATACTTCTGGTGTATTATGGTTACAGAGTTCATCCGCAAGCGCACGGATATACCATTGTAGTATTTCACCCGAGAGTATTCTAAGGGTATCGTATTTATTTTATCCCGTGGGAAGATCATGTAGAGAGAACTTGACTAATAATTTATATATTACTTGTGATAATCATATTCTAAGCAGGGGTTAAGATAATACAAGGGTAGAGTGACACACAAGCATTAACTAATTCTCATAATATATCATCAAAGCTAAGTGGATAGAAAAGAGAAAGATAATCCATTCCTATAATTCTCATATACATAATATACATACATTCTAGTTAACTGATATACTAGCTAATACCCTCTATCCGATGCCCTCCTGGTACTTCGAGAAGCCACCCCTGACTGCCGAGTTCCTTACGACAACCCGTCATGACCATACAACCGGGGCTAAATACGGAGGAATACCCTCCCCATGAAATTAACTTAGGATCATATACCGGCGCGGAGGAATACCCGTACTGAGCTATCACCATCAGCAGCCCACCTCTCATCCGCAATATATAACCCCAAATAATGATATCCCGTAATCTAGACACCACGCCTAAATTACCAGATACTACTCTAATATCATCGTCATGACATAGAGTAATTGCATAAGCAAACATTATACCCGCACCAAAGCATCTCCCAGATAAGCAAGCCGTATATTCAGTATAACAAGAACATAATGTAAAGTAGGCACTCATATACTCGGAAAGTGTTTCAATACCATAAATGTATTTAGAAGAGTATTCTAGTAAAAGTACAAAGCTTACAAAAGAGAAGAGAAAAGCTACTAAAGCCATACCCGAACTCTTCCGAGGGCTTCCGAACTCCTAATTTCTACTCTATTTCTATTCCACCAGCTAGATACTACTAAACTAAGCTTGAGAGAAATGAGAGAGCTATTGCTTGAGGTATGTGAGTGAAGTGAGAAGAAGAGCTCCTTTTATATCTGAACTATGATGGTTGTGACGGTTGGAATGGTCGGTAATACCCTCCAACTGTCATTGGGGCTTCATCTCAACCATCCAACCAAAACCTGGATCCAATGGAGGCGAGGGAGGTTCGGCCGAACCAGGGCCTGGCCCAACCAGCCCACCTTTCGGCTAGCGGCCTCCTCTATTGCTCCTTTTTGTAGACTTGTGAATTTTGGCCCTGTTTGACATGTTAATTCTGAGTTCTTGGCCCATTCATGCATAAGTTTGATTCTTGACATCGTCCGACTGATTTATCTTCTATGTTGATGTCGATTCTCCTCCACTTTAGTGTTATTCTCTGCAAAAGGTTAGTATACCTAATACAAGTGGAATATTATTATTCTTTATGCATTGCAAGCATCACTAGTTCTCTTCTATTTTGGTAATATTGACGGTCAAAACTGATCGATAACGACTGTCAACAAAACCCCCCAAGCTTGAACCTTTGCTCGTCCTGAGTGAAGGACGAAAGGAAACAAAGTCTTGGTTGTTGATCAGGAGTTGCTATTATGCTGCATATCTCAAAGATACAGGTGCAAGGTATATGTACTCTCTCTCAGATTAAATAATCTTTGGAACGGTGACTTACCCTTACCCCTGATTCCCACGAAATACTGCTTCTCCTTGCCTTGGACGGTTGAAAGACAGAACAGCAATTAGAGCACCAATCACCCAGTCTTTATTCAACTCTTATTCCGGAAGTTTTTAAATGATTTTGAATAAGAAAACCAAGTTCCTCAATTCATTTACTCAGTCTCTCCAAGTGTATCAATTTGAATTCCTCACCAAATGTTGCCTTTTTGATTCCTACTCTAAGGGTTGATATGTGGAGTTTGGTAGGGATCAATCATGGTATACTTGTATTAACATTTATTACTAAGTCAAAAACTTAGACTAAAGCAGATGACTAAACGTACTCAAGATCAAGATCGTGCAAAGTGTGTGATATATGGTGGAAATGGTATATGAAGGAAAATAAAAAAAAGCTTCTCCTTACTTTCTTCTCCCAAAAATCCTTCTTTTATTGATTAGGAGAGGGCATGGCTACATTTTTTTTTCAACATCATGCTCATGCTTGATGGAGCATAACTTTATTTTTTTTTTCATAACCATGCTTTTCCCTCCCTTTCCCCTTTTTTTTTTCAAAAGGATTTTCTTTTTTTTAAGGAGAAGAAAGCACATGTAAGCATGGAGAATTTATTCTGGTGGTAATATGGAAATGGAATGGAATATTGCTTAGCTCCTAGTGTAGGAGTTTGGCATGGGCATATATGTGGGTGTATGATCTTGATCATAGAGCATGAGAAGTATCTACACAAATCACAGGAGTTTGACAAAGCTCAATGAAATGAAAACTAACCAAAATGTATATAGTTTAATCATGATGGCACATTTTTGGCTCTGGTAGGAATTTATATCAAATGAGGAACTCTCAATTTATCATTTTGAAAAACAAAACATCCGGAATTCAAGTCAAACTAGTATCAGGATCATAGCAACTCATATTTACTATCTCATATCTCGCAACAACTTAGACTTAGATCAGCAAGTGCAGCTTATTTACCTCAGGTTCCCGGATAATTGTTGGCTACTTATATTTAACCTTTGAGAGAGTATTTACCAAGAACCCATATATCAAAGATATAAAACAGAGCAACTATTCATCATTTCAACAAAGAGAACTAGCTTGTCTTACATAGCATGACTCAAACCTATCCTATCTTTTTGATATTTTTTATTTTGCACATTGTTATGCTGTTTTCATTTTTATAAAATGCAATTGGAAAGTAAATATGCAATTGGAAAGGGAAATATGCAATGTGATACAAGTTACCTCAGTGGGGGGAGCGATGTCTCCCCCCAAGCTTGGCTTTCGCTCAGGGTCCTTGATAAGGATTGAACCCCTAAAAGCGAAAGTATGCTTGAAGGGCATCATGCTGTTGCTGCATCATGTTGTTGAAGTTGGTGAACTGCGCATCAGCAGATTGTTGCCATTCTTGTGTTTGAGCTATGTGTTCCGTGAGGTTGTACTGGATGTCATGAGGCGCACGCCACCAGTCCTCAGTGGCACTTGCCCAGGTTGAGACTCCGATACTGTGACGTGGAGCTTGAGTTCATCCGGGTGCATCCCCAGTTGGCTCCCAACTTGCCTCATACATCTGTACGGGTGTTGAGGATGATGAACTTTCTCGTTCGTTCCATGTCATGTTACGCATGTCCCTGTATGTTTCACCCTATGGTCTGCAAGGGAATGGTTAGTTCACGGCAGTTGTACAAATCATACCCCGCATTTGGCAACGGAATTTCATTTGTACAACCGGGGAAAAAGTATATCAAAGATCCATCTACTCCATGTTTCAGAATATGCCCTCGCACTAGATAAGCCTAATCAATAAACGGACGAGCAGCTGAGATAAAAGCAATTTGGTCGTTAACGACCCCTAGCCCTTTTGCTATCCGAGTAATCAGAGAAGTGCACTCAACAGGCGCAGAGAACTTTATACTTTCTAACCATTGCCTTATCATACATTTCACAGGAGCAATTTTGATAATCAATTCATCCCCCCTAATGGGTCTCAGATCACTTCTAGGAAACAAAGTCATAGCAATCCATTTGTGCATGAGCCTAAGTGTAGGATTATGGATATCATTCCTTCTAGGTTTCTTGCAAATTGGAGCACCAGAAATGTCTTCCCAAAACCTATTTTTCTCGAACCCAGAAATTCCTTTCTGGAGATCGATTTTACAGGAATCGTGAAAACCAAGAAGTGTACTTAAGCCTTTCCATGTAAGTGTGTACTCCTTATGGAAAAAGTGAAAGGAAATACAATCTTCTATTTCTTTCAAAGTGCACAGAAATTGCAAAGTAAGCAAACGAGAACCAGGCTCATCTACCACAGCAAATCTCTGCCAACCAACAGCTTTCCAAATAGAACGAAATTCAGCATTCATACCTATCTTTTTCAGCAGCTCCGGTGAGTATTCTCGCATGTGAGCATACTCCCGGTCGCTCAGCATGTAGTAGGCTTGCCTCTCCCGATCACTGACAAGGTCGAGGTCGGTGTCCTTCAAGAGTTGTCACGGAGCTTCGGCGTCTTCCATCGAGACATCAGCTAATGAACGAGTACTAGTCTCGTCATGATGGCTTGGTGAAGAGCCGGACCCCTTGAATAGACGAGACAATCGCCTTCTCATTCTGTACAATGGAGCAAGGACGGACTAACTCGGCGGGGGTTAGGAATGACAAGAATTTTACCCGCCGGTTAGTTTCACCAAAGCAACTTGTATATATGCAACTAAGTGTTTGAATTTGAAGGAAACTATCAAAGCTTGAATGAACTTGAGAGCAAACTTTGGATAGGGAATGAAAATGTGTTGAAATGGGGTGGAATTCCCTCTCTCGGCCGGCTGGCTTTTATAGGGTACCCACAACGGTCATAAATGACATGTGGGACCCACTAGCCGTTGCCCTGCCAAAAGTGGCAGGTAGTCGTTGCCAGGCCGGTTCGGCCGAACCCTTGGTGGGCCCAACCGGCCGCACTTTCAGCCGTTGGATTCCAACGGTCAGTGTGGTTGTGGCATAGTGAATTTTCGTTGAAAAATTTATTTTGGTTTGCTCTAAAAAATTCATTTGAAGAATTTTCTCAAAATTCAAAAATCCTAAATGCAATTTTGAAATCCAAACATGTGGTGATGCAAAAATTCAAAATGTTGAAAGCAAATATGCGGATACATACCAATTTACCTGTTGGCGAAGGTCGCGTCATTTAAAGTCCGACGTGCAAGACCGTACCTCCTTCCTTGCTAGTTCGCGGATTTTCCACCCGTCTCCGGAGGTGATGGAGTGGGGCGTCTTTGGCTTCTTCCTCCACACCTTCCTTGATTTTGGTGCAGACGGCGGCTTCTTCTGAGCCAACTGCTCTAGCTTCTTGGCCGGTATTGAGGATTTTATCGGCGTCTTCCAATAACGGTTCCTGGGCATCGTTGTTTTCTTCTCCAGGAAATTCTGCATGAATTTCACCAAGCTATCCGTTTTGGGTGGCTCCACTTCGACCACTTGAATATTCTGCAGGTTTGGCCCGTACTTGATTCTAACCATGGAGCACTGTTCCGTCCTTGGTTGAAACTCAAACTTTTCCTCCTTCCTGTTGATATGGAAACGGATACTTCCTGTTCCCACGTCAATGTTGGCTCCCGCGGTGCTAAGGAACGGACGCCCTAGGATGAGCGGCGTCTCCTTCTCCATGTCCATGTCTAGCACTACGAAGTCAACAAGGATGAAGAAATCCCGTATCTTGACTGGCACATCCTCCGCTATCCCTGCCGGGTAACGGACTGACGAATCAGCCAGTTGAAGGCGCATCGGTGTCGGTGACAACACCGTGAAGTTGAGCTTGTCGAAGACGTCCTTGGGCATGACGCTGACACTGTCTCCAAGGTCGCACAAGGCCTGCTCGAACTGTTGTGCCCCGATCGAGCAGTTGATCATAGGGCACCCCAGATCTTCTTCTCCGGGAGCTTGTAGAGTATTACGTTGCTGCATTGCTCCGTCAGCTTGACCACCTCTGTTGTTGGGAGTGGTCTCTCGTTGTTGAGTATGTCTTTGAGATAACGGGCATATGTTGGCACTTGCATAGCGTCCAACAATGGCACGTTGATGTGGATCTTCTGGATTACTTCAACAAAACGAGCGAATTGCTCGTCCACTGACGGTTTTCTACTCCATTGAGGGAACGGCAGCAACCGTGTGTCGCAGTACTCTTGAGGCACTGTCTTTTCTCGCTGAACCTCTTTGTCAGTCAAGTCATTAGATGGCGCTTCTTTTGATATCCCATTAGTTCCTGCAGGGTTAGGATACGGCGGATCACGAGTGGATTTACCTCCCCTCGTCATGATCGCCTTAACATTTTCAACGGAGGAGTCGGGCTGCCTTGGAATCCTCCCAGTTTCATTTGCAGGGACTAAAGATGCTAACTGAGCTAGCTGGGTTTCTATCATTTTATTGAAGCTTAGCTGGTTTTGAAAAGTGGAAGCAAAGCCATCTAACTTAACACTTATGTTCTATAGGATCTTGTCATTGGCAGCAAGCTTTTTGCTTAGCGCATCAATGGTTTTAGCTTGTGCAAAAACAAGATCCTTCAAGGAGGGCTGGTTAGAAAAATTACCGTTGTTGTTGCCTCCTTGATAATATGGGCATGGTTGGTTCCACCCTTGACCTCCTTATGGACGATACCCATTGTTGTTGCCCATGTACATCGCCTCCTCACGGGTTTCCGGGCAATCATTCCCAGAATGACCCGTGTTGCCGCAGACCTCACACGTGACGTGTGAGTCCAAGGCCTTGACAGTGCCTTGTGGCCATTTCTCGTGGTCGTCCAAACGCTTCATGAGGAGGTCCAGCTTGGCAGCATGTAACTCCGTCTCCTTGACGGTGTGCATGCCTCGCTAACAGGTCTGGAGTCGTTCCTCGCTCCAACCCATATTGGAGACCATCTTCTCTATTAGATCAACGGCTCCTTGAACCGTTTTAGAAAAGAAAGCTCCTCCAGCTACCGCGTCTAGGTGATCGCGGGACATCGGGGTGAGACCATTGTAGAAGTTCTACAGGATTAGCCAGTTGTCCATCCCATGATGAGGACAGGCGGCTACGTACTCCTGCAGTCATTGTCATGCTTCAGGAATGGACTCGTCCCTCGTCTGCTAGAAACTGGAAATCCTTCCACGAAGGGCATTGGTTTTGCCCATCGGGAAGAATTTCGAGAGGAATGCCGTAGAGCATTTGTCCCGGGTATTGACAGCAGCACGGTTGGCATAAAACCACTGCTTCGCTCTCCTGAGAAGGGAGAACGGAAACAGTCGTAGCCTGACGGCGTCGGGACTGACGCCCTTGATGGTGTACGTGCTACAGATCTCCAGGAACTGTTGCAGATGAGCATTGGCATCCTCATTAGGCTTGCCACAGAACGGGCTAGCCTGCGCCATCGTGATGAGGCTTGACTTCAAGTCGAAATCCATGTCCCCTATGTTGACCTGCGGCCCAATGGCCACATTGTCAGCCGAAGGAGCAGCGAACTCGCGGAGAGTCTTGTTAGCCATAGTCTTGAAGGTCAGTGGCGCTGGTACGACTAGTTTCAATGTCGGTAGAGTTTTCTGTGGAGCAACGACTCGCGGCCTGACACTCTGGAAGAAAGCTTCTGGATTTTCTTTGAAGTTTTCTGGCAAGTTGAAACCAGTTATGCACTACCCTGTTTTCACAACAAAAAGTGAAAACAACCAAGGTTAGCCTGCAAAGGAAAATGTTTATACATAGGTAAATATAAAGTATTAGTTCAAGTAATCTCTATTATGAATCTTCACCGGCAACGGCGCCAGAAATGCTTATTGGTATTTCTTAACGACATTAATAGAAATATAATTCCCAGCAATGGCATAGAAATACTTCTGGTATATTATGGTTACAGAGTTCATCCGCAAGCGCACGGATATACCTTGTAGCATTTCACTCGAGAGTATTCCAAGGGTATCCTATTTATTTTATCCCGTAGGAAGATCATGTAGAGAGAACTCGACTAATAATTTATATATTACTTGTGATAATCATATTCTAAGCAGGGGTTAAGATAATCCAAGGGTAGAGTGACACACAAGCATTAACTAATTCTCATAATATATCATCTAAGCTAAGTGGATAGAAAAGAGAAAGATAATCTATTCCTATACTTCTAATATGCATAATATACATACATTCTAGTTAACTGATATACTAGCTAATACCCTCTATCCGATGCCCTCCTGGTACTTCGAGAAGCCACCCCTGACTGCCGAGTTCCTTACAACAGCTCGTCATGACCATACAACCGGGGCTAAATACAGAGGAATACGCTCCCCAGGAAATTAACTTAGGATTATATACCGGCGCGGAGGAATACCTGTACTGAGCTATCACCATCAGCGACCCACCTCTCATCCGCAATATATAACCCCAAATAATGATATCTCGTAATCTAGACACCACGCCTAAACTACCAGATACTACACTAATATCATCGTCATGACATAGAGTAATTGCATAAGCAAACATTATACCCGCACCAAAGCATCTCCAAGATAAGCTAGCCGTATATTCAGTATAACATGAACATAATGTAAAGTAGGTACTCATATACTCGGAAAGTATTCCAATACTATAAATGTATAAAGAAGAGTATTCTAATAAAAGTACAATGCTTACAAAAGAGGAAAGGAAAACTGCTAGAGCCATACCCGATCTCTTCCGACGGCTTCCGGACTCCTGATTTCTACTCTATTTCTATTCCACCAGCTAGATACTACTAAACTAAGCTTGAGAGAGCTATTGCTTGAGGTGTGTGAGTGAAGTGAGAAGAGGAGCTCCTTTTATAGCTGAACTATGACGGTTGTGACGGTTGGAATGGTCGATAATACCCTCCAACCGTCATTGGGGCTTCATCTCAACCATCCAACCAAAACCTGGATCCAATGGAGGCGAGGGAGGTTCGGCCGAACCAGGGGCCGGCCCAACCAGCCCACCTTTCGGCTGGCGGCCTCCTCTGTTGCTCCTTTTTGTAGACTTGTGAATTTTGGCCCAGTTTAACGTTTTAATTTTGAGTTCTTGGCCCATTCATGCATAAGTCTGATTCTCAACATTGTCCGACTGATTTATCTTCTATGTTGATATCGATTCTCCTCAACTTTAGTGTTATTCTCTGCAAAAGGTTAGTATACCTAATACTAGTGGAATATTATTATTCTAACATATTTATGCATTGCAAGCATCACTAGTTCTCTTCTACTCCCTCCGTTTCACAATGTAAGTCATTCTAGCATTTCCCACATTCATATTGATATCAATGAATCTAGACATATATATCTATCTAGATTCATTGACATCAATATGAATGTGGAAAATGCTAGAATGACTTACATTGTAAAACGGAGGAAGTATTTTAGTAATATTGACGGTCGAAACTGATCAATAATGACCGTCAACATTCATGATGTTGGAGGAGACAGCTTTTGCCTGTGAGTTTTTTTTTTTTTGACTGAAAGTAAATTCCAGCTCTATTTGACCATTCAGTTGTGTTGATTTTCTTCATCAAACTAACCTACCACTACAGTCGATACTCTAATTTGTGCTGATTTTCTATTCTTTTACACTAACTTTGCCCTTATTTAATTATATGTATTTTTTTATTTTTTATATATATAGACGTATCCATGTATCCCTTTTTGTTCAAAAATAATGTATCCACGTATCGCGTATTCGTATCCCCGTATCTAGATAACTTATGGAGAGAGTGGTGAACTGACTCTTTTTTTTATTTAGATTCATTGGCAACATTCAGATTACTCCACGTGATTAGATATTAGTTAAGTTAATCTAAACAGCTTGTTTTGTATTTCCGAAATTTAATCTAAGTTTGGTTTTATTGGGATATAATATATCAAGATGATTCTCCACTCACCATGCGAATACAATATTTGCAAAAATAATGGTATTTCAAAAATGCCATTTCGCAAAACTGATGTCCAAAAATGACATTGTAAAAATGATATATGACTTGGCATATATTGAAATAAAAAACACATAACTGTTATTTTTACATATATATGCTACATTCCAAAATATAATCTTGTTATAATCTACAGAGAAAATAATGTAGACTACAGTTTGTTGACAATTCAGAAGTATCAGTTTGCAAAATTGGTGTCCAAAAATGACATGTAAAAAATGATATATCACTAGGCATATATTAAATAAAAACACATGATTGTTATTTTACATATTTATGATACATTCCAAAAAATAATTTTATTATAATCTACAGAGAAAATAATGTTCACTATTGTTTGTTGATGCCAAAAATGTAACACAATGAACATATCATTTTGCAAAGAGATGTAAAAAAATGACGTTGCAAAATGATAGTATTTTCCGAAATGGTCATGCATGCTACATTCCATGAATACCAAGAAAAGAGAAAAGAAAGAATATTTAAATGGTGGGATAAATACACACAATGTGGTCAGTTTCTTCTCACCTACCATCTCTCTCTCTCTCATTAGTCAGGAAGTACCTCCTTAATGCTTGGTAAGTATAGCATCCATTAATTGCTAAATCACCTTGTGCGGTAAGTATATGTCTTTCCAGCTAGGCTAATTAATGCTAATTATAATTACCAGAGCATAATAATCCGACCAAATTAACCCCAATCACTTCCACTAAGCATGTCGTGTCCTTATTTATGGAGGTAGCAGTGCAATGCCCTGTTCTAGTTGATCAAAAATATCAGTGACAAGACAAGACACAGCCATATATGCTTGTCACCCCCTGTACACACCATAACGTGTTGCTGGAGTAATTAACTAATGAAATCTTTCTCAAGTACTATACTCAATTGTGCTAAACCTTTAGCTGTTGTGGCGTGCATCTTGGAACCTTTGAATGGCTGAGAATTATGGTGCATATGAACTTGGTTCTTTAGCCAGCTCGATGAAGTTTGTTACCGCATCCACTAGGCGGGCCCGTTTTGATTTTTGACAGAAAAATTTTAGCGTATAATCATAAAACAGGAATACTCTGACTTTGCGTATAAATACCTCTCGTTAACCCACAGATCGATAGGCGCAGCATAGGGAGTAGTGTGCAGCCCGGCGATAAAACAATTGCTGGCCATTATCTCTCCTGCATCTCTCTCTTCTAACTAATACTTTATCCGTCCTAAAATATAAACGTTTTTAACTCCGGCACATTCTTCAAGATGCTATTTTAACCAACAATATCTATAAAATAAAAATTTTTAAATAAAAAAAGTCGCATATTATGATAGTTTGATTAATGATAAATATAGTTACATCAATTTTATATGATTGATCTTTTTTATTTTTTACTATTAATACTTAAAGTTAAAAATAGTTGACTTGACACTATGCTAAAAGTGCTTGTATTTTGAGACGGAGGAGTAGAACACTATAACCTGCTGCTATGGATTTAGTGTAACTGCTCTAATTAATGGTAGAACTGAAGTTGCAACATTAATATATGCTCTAATAACAGCCCAAGTAACGAGATTATTACTGACAGAAAAGCATGACATAACTTCGGTCAACATGGGGTTGTTCAAGGAAACTCTATTCGAAACATTTTAAAAAAAAAATTAAGTAGGTTGTATTGTATATTAGTACATATACTGTTCACTTAACTGCAGTTAGCTCAAAGTGTTGTGGTATGTTAATTTAACACTAGACATTACTTAAAGTAGCTTATTATCGAATTCGAGACTTAATTATTTGATCAATCTCTGTTCCGCTCCTAACTTTTAAGTCCTAGTGTCGTTATTGATAAGTCACAGTCACATCGATATAATATATATGACACCCATACGGGGGCACCGTGGTACCCGGACACCAAGCTATGAAATATACTAATTTACTCAAAATTTCAATTTTTTTTTAAATTGTGAGTATATATATATACCTAACAACAAAACAACTAAAATTCAACTTTATTTCACAATCCATTATTACATACTACCTCTGTTCTATAATATAACGGATTTTCGCTGTACAATTCTATAGCCAAAATCCCTTATATTATGGGACGAAGGGAGTACCTAACTAATTATATGTTTGGATGCTATATGTTTAGAATCAAAATCTAACCAAAATATATTCAAATTCAATTCAAACTTGTTTGAACTAGTTAGTAAAAATGTTAATGTTCATATCTAGCTAAACATTTTTAGAACATTTTATACTCATTTAAATTAGATATATACTGAATTTGAATATTGGTGCCTGGACATCATGAAGCCCTAATTAATTTTAATGTGTGTGTGTGTGCACGCGTGCGTGTGTGGGTGTGGGTTTACATACGTATCCGTATCGCCACATCCATAGTACGCTACTTAATTAGTTGGTGCCATAATTCGGCATGGCAAGCAACACATCAAATCATCATTTTTATTAAAGTTAAGTGACCCCATGTTGACTGACGATAGCAACAGTTATTGGATTGAGACTAATGGGTGAAATGAGGGTGCTTTAAACTATTTCACCATCTCAACTCAACATCACTCCATACAAACATCAAGGAACATGATTTATTCAACAAATCAACAGCGATAACTAATCTCAGAAAAAAGGTCGTTGGGACTAAAAAAAAAGAAAAACAAGGAAGAATTAATTCATATATACTCCAAACCTACAGAGTTCATCACAATGTTTCTGCAACATGTGTTTAATAACATCGGCTTCACAAGCAACTATGCATGTACTAGATAACAAATAATGGCGCAATTTAGTAGAAGCATAGTATAGGCATAAACAAAGCCTCTCTATAAAGACATACCTCATTTCGGCATCCAAAAGATGGTGGCTCAAATACGTAATGATATATTCCTTGCCATCTTCCTGTTGTGTCAAAACAGCACCAATGACTTTGTCTTCGGAGGCAATATATAACCGAAACGGCTTTCCGGCTTTAGGCGCCCGCACCATGGGTGGATGTGGACCCCCGTTTTTATAACAGGAATCAATCGTGTAAACAGTACCATTTCCCTGGATCAAGTAGTCTGGTACACACGAATTCATAGCTGAAATACCAAGTGCACATACACGAGAGTCTAGTACGAATTATTACATCATAAGCCCGCAGGCGCAGTCTTAAATCATCGGACCGAGCGGTCCGGGATACATTCCAAAAACAGAAGTAGGTAAGGCAGCGGCACGCCATTGCCACAGGCAACGACCGTAACTAAGACCTACTGGGCGCCATCGTCTTCATCACCCTCCTGGTAATAGGCATAGGGATCCTCCGAAGCTTCATCTCCGGCCTCTGATTAAGTTTATATTTGCAAGGGTGAGTACGAACCGTACTCAGCAAGCCACCACAACAACAATGCATATGACAGGGATATTCAAAAGATGGCTATGGTTCTTTTGCGTAAAGCAAGTTTTGTAATTCTTTTCACAAACCTAAGACCTAGCATAGACTGATTAAATTTTAGTACTAGAGTTCATATTAAACAACGACGATTCTGTCCACCATCCATTGTAATCCCAAGGATAGCTTCCTGCCATTGAGTCGTCATGGTTTTCTGAGGATGTCCACCTTCCCGCCTCTCAGGAAGTGGCTCCATCAGCATAGAAATCATCATGCATCATCCCATCACACACAAGTTAAGAATTTATAGTCTAGCCAAGTGTAACACATGTCCTGGTGCTCAATAACTGCGAGCACGGCTATTCGAATAGATTTGGTTTACTCACACTGCAGTGGATGTACACTTTACCCGCACTCCACGACTGCCCAACACATGAGCCTCGTCCTAACACATGAGACGCGTCACGGCAAAGCTTTTCGATAACCTCGCATTGGCAATACCCGCTCCATGAACTTAAATCCTCATGCACTCTAGGCGTCCATGTTTCTAGCAGTGAGAGGAGTTCTGGCGCTCCCGGGAAAGAGAAGTCTCACACACATATTAAATTATGGTTCAAGTTAAGTTTTCTCTCTCACACACTCATGGCAGTCCTACCGATGATGACACCGATGTAGGGCACGCCTCTCGGCCCTACCTCAACGGCTGTCCCACCGTAGCGCACCTGCCTCACTCAGGGGTGAACCATCTATGCAGGGATACTGCCTCCACTCGGCTATCTAATCCGCTAGGTCTATACCCATACGAGAAGTACGGTTGTACGGGGGTCGTTTCATGCTTAACTTCATGGCTCGGTCCTTAATTGACCGGGGACGGTACTAGCCTTTTCCAGATACCACCCAAATCCTCCGTCCGCCCCAGTCGAAAACAGTTGTTTAATTTTATTTCTCCTTTCACAAATCATATCATCAACATCATGGCAATGTGGCGCTCATGTCTCCACATGCCACATCTCAATTACCTTCCCAAATGTAATTGCCCAAGCGTATAGCATTTGATAAATATGAGTATGCATAAATCTAGAGTAGTATTTCTAAGCATTTGTCATAGTTGACTAGGGACTTATACGTAAATCATGGTTACAAGGATTTAAGGGTAAACAATAATCAAGGCATGGCATAATCACAAGTAAGATGTTCATCATTGCATGCAATTTTTATTTGTAAATAAAAATAATTTCGCAATTGGGATCAACATGTTCAAAGAATAGTGATGACTTGCCTTTCTCAAAGTCTTGCGGGTCTTGGCCTTCACTTGGATCCGCCACTCCCTCGGGCTCTATAGTTACGTGCGAAAATTGATTTGAATTCGGTTAGAATTCAAATAAAAGTCCAAATAAATCCTAATGAAAGTCAAATGCGAAAGTCGATTTCTTTATATTAACTTTACTATTCGCGAACTAAGGCAAACCCAATTTCGATTCAAACTATTTTGCAGGTATAAATATTTTGTTGTCATAAGTTTTTTTTTAATTTAATCTACCCGAGCATTATATCCATACAATAGGTTAGAAATTTCTATCGCGAGCTAAATATCGGACGAAATCCTAGAAATATTATACGATTTAATTTAGTCTATGACTAAATGATTAAATATAATACACGGGTAAAATCCCTAGTAATTAAATCCGAATTTCTACCGTGAATCGATTACTTATAGGGATTACCCAAAAATAATCTATAATAATCTATAATAATTCATCTAATTGTTTAGTTATTAATTACATCTAAATTACTACTGCGAATTGATTTCTTATAGAAATTACCAAGAATAATCCATAATTTATATTAAATTTTGCAATTCTACGACTATAATTAATCTATAATTAAATTCTAATTATTTTAAATTTTCTAAACTTCCCTAATCTCCCTCTAATTTCCTATTTATTTCCCTTTTCTTTTTCTCCCTTTCTTTTTCTTTTTCCTTCCTTTCTTTTTCTTTTCTTTTTCCCCCTTTTTTTTCTCTCCCAGCTCCTTTCTTCCTTCCTCTCTTCTTTTCTCTCTCTCCCTCTCGGCTTCTTCCTCCCTCCCTCTCTCTCGGCTTTTCGCCCTCCCGGCGGCGACGGCGGTGGACGTGAGGGGGAAAAGGCGGCGGCTTACCGACAGCGACGGTCGGCGGCGACGACGGCGACAGCGGCGCAAGGCGGCGACGCACGGCGCGGCGGCTCCGGGGCGACGGCGCGGCGGCTTCGAAGGTGGCGGCACGGCGGCACGACGACGGCGGCGCGTGGAGAAGGGGAAGAGGGAGAGGAGGAGGGAATGGAGTGGGTGGAGAAGGGGGAATGGGCCGGGGTTTTTATAGGGGAGAGGGGAAGAAAGAGAGGGGAAGGAGGGGGAAGGGTGAAACGACGGCGGCGCGGCGGCGCAGGGCGCGAGGCGGCGGGCGCGCGGCGCAAGGCGACGAGACGGCGCGCGGCACGGCAGCGGCGATGGGACGCGCGCGGCGACGGGACGTCGATGGCGACGGCGACAGCGGCGGCGCGCGGCTCGGGGCGGGACGCGATGGGCGGCGACAAGACGGCACGGCGCGACAGCGACGATGGGACGGTGCGGCGCGGCGCGGCGCGGGCTTGACAGCGACGGGCGGCGACGCGGCGACGGGACGGCAGCACGCGCGGCACGGGGGTGGCGACGTCGGCGCGGGCTCGGGGCGGCTCGGCGACGTCGGCGCGGCGGCAGGCGGCGATGGTGACGGGCGGGCGGCGCGGCGCGGGCGCGTGGGGCGTGAGGCGGCCAGGCGCGACGGGCGGCGGCGCGTGGTGACGGTGGCGACAGAGAGAGGGGAAAGAGGAGGGGGATGGGTTAGGGGACCACGTCGAACACCTACGCCATAATGAACAGTGTGTATTTTCCTATTTATCCCGATTTTAGTTTATTTCCCATATAAATTTGATTCTATAATTTCAAAATCTTGCATAAATGAAGTTTACTCAATATTTGTGTTATCTCAACTAATGAATTCACCCTAGATTAATATTACTCATATTTTATTTGTATAATTTATTTGAATTTTTAATTAGGATTAATTCTTATCCCATCACATTTAAATTCAATTGATCCAAATATGGTCGCGATAATATTTTATTTATTTCTATCCACACCTAATCTTTATTTTAAATTATATTTATTTTACCAATTTGTTATTAGGGTTTATTCCTAATTAACTATTCTTTACTCACGATTAATGAACTTCGAAATCAAATCCAAATAAAATAGGCGAATAAGATCAGCATGATGCAATCAATTTAAAAATTTTTTGAAAATCCATATTTTTAGAGTTTAGCTTTTTGTCGGTCGAATTTTCAGGGTGTTACAGCGGAATAGAAAAATACTTCTTCAACCCTTCAAACCCCTTTAATAGTTCGATTATTTTAACCTTATAATCGGCTCTCATGTTTTTGTTTACAAAAGTCGGCCTTGGCTTAGTTCCATCACCTATGTTTACTTCTTCCAATGGATTGGCCGATGTAAATCCTTGACCAAGCTTTTTTACCTCATCAAAATCTTCAATAATTTCACCAATATCGTTCTTTGTAGACCGATATTCTTGCACCCTCTTTTGCAACCACTCTAAATTAGCTTCTCTACTCATTACATAAAGTGATATGACCTAGCCGTGCTAAACCTGCCGGCTTTACGGAGATGGGTACAAATTTGCCATTGGAGATACTAATAAAGTCATAGCTAGAAAGATCCATCCCTGATAAGCATTGAATATTCCCATGACGCCACTCAAATATTGTATCGGCCATTGCAACCTCGGTCGATGTATCCGCTTGAACAATTTCAACATCATCGCCGTCCCATTGAATTAAACATTGATGCAAGGTAGAAGGCACACAACAATTGGCATGGATCCAACAACGACCCAAAATAACATTGTAGGAACCTTGCACATCGACGATGAAGAAAGTGGTTGGTAGCGTCTTGTTTCCCACGGTAAGCTCCACCGAAAAGATACCCTTCACCTCCGTTGGTTCACCATTGAAGCCATTGAGAATCATGTTGGTCTTCTTCAACTCATCATCTCCACGCCCCAACCTCTTGAACAACGAGTATGGCATCAAATTCACGGCGGCACCTCCATCCACGAGCATCCTAGAGACCGGCTTCCCATCAATATGACCTTTGAGATAAAGAGGTTTCATATGACGGTTTGATTCATTGGGCTTCTCAAAAACTGCATCTTTAGGACCTAGTGAAAATTGAGCAACTTCGTCTTCATCCATAGCACAAAACTCCATAGGCAACATACATACCATGTTGACATCCATGTCCTCCTTTGAAGATGACTCATCTTTAGCAACCGATTATTCTTCTTTCTCCTCTACAGCAATCAATTCTTCAATGTCTATGGACTTACACCTCCACATCTTCATAGGTGGTGGTCGCAACTCATTGAACCTTGTATCCCTTTGCTCTTCGGCCTCTCTTTCCCTCAATTCTTGGGCCCAAAGACGTTGCAACCTCCTCATTTGAGTAGCTGTTTGTTGATGTGAAAAACACGAGGCCTGGGGATCTGCTTAACTCCAGTGCAGGTCCAAGAGCTTGCCTTTATGTGTGTGAGCGTGCCAGTTGATTTGATCCTATAACCAACAAGAAATAAAGACAAAGAAAACGCGGTTAAATCCACAAATGATAGCCGATCAGCTAGCTGTCGATGACGTATCATTTATCTTTGGGCCGATGTCACATATAGATCGATCGGCAGTCATGAATAAGTAAGAAAGAACTAAATCTACTCGATCGGCTGTAGATATTAACAATATATAAACCTTATGTCGATATATACTTAAATCAAGTGATTGGGATAGATCGGTCGCCATGTCGAGACAGTATAAATCACTTAGATCGAAATATATATTAATAACAAAACTATATATGTTCATAGCATAGCCCATCAGATAGATCTAGCATGTATCGGCTAATACTCCGATACCACTCTATATTAAGATATTAAAGCAAGCAGAATATATCAAACAAAAGCCTAATATACTTAAATGCAACAAGATCTTAACATAAAGAGCGGATTTAACATGTCAATCAAGCATATAAGATATAAAGTAGTTAAATCAGGTAAGATTGGCTGAAACCCCGATACTACCCTAGTCGGCAACCAGAAAGTAGGCTAGAGATTGAGATTCTAATCACGACTTATAAGGTCAAACTCAATTGATGCAGCTATAAGTATGAAAAGAAGGACAATATCCAGACAATCAAGCCGCTGGTTGTTTCATAGAGTGGTGGATATCCTATATAATCTAAGCCAACATTGGTATTTAACCTAATCGGCTGCCTTCTAATGATAGATGTTAGCCGATTGGAGGCTATATAACAATATTGTCAAAGATTATATAGGATATATGATAACTTGACGAGTTACATAAACAAGATTAGAGTATCATAAAGATGGAAGCACTAATCCCAAGAACGCAAGCCGCCATAACAAGTTTTACCTCTAGTTGAAGATCGAAACCGATGCAGCTCAACTCGAAAGCAAGAAATCGTTAAAGCAAAATGAAAGTAAAAGGGTGGCGATGCGTCGAGATAGTACTGAACGTGTGTTGTTGTATTCCATGGGGCTCGGGGTCTATTTATACACGAGATTACAAAATATGTTCGTGTCAGAAACGACTCTTATCTCTAACAAACTCTAAGATACCATCAGTCTTTGCGACAGACTTTTGCCCAAATATATCTCTAAAGAAATTACATAAAATATCCTAATTAATAGATACAATTGCCTTCTTAGGACTCAATCCGTGCATAGCAATCCTCATGAAGCACATTAACTCAACCCGACAACGTGTATCGCACCACATTGTCGGTATCGGCTCAATCGACCAACCTTGTCCGACTCGAACTCTGCCGATCCTGCTCGTAGCTGATTCTTGCTCTGTTTCCGAAACGACTTCTTTCTTGGATTCCGCTTCGATTCATCTCCATCTCCGATTCTTCGATTACCAAATTTCGTTGTTAACACTGTTAAATCCTTAGGCATACACCTTGGTTTCGGCTCTGTTCCAGGAGGTAAATAATGGCCCCTGTTGAGTCTACTCGAAGATGACGAAACACCCGCACTACTCCTTGCAAATCTCTTGTCGAACCGGCGCTGGAGCCCGATCAGACCGGACTTAGACCACCGGTCAGACTGGCCAGAAGCGCCGGTCAGACCGACATTGGATCGGCGGTCAGACCGGCCTGATGGCCCGGTCGGACCGGCAGTAGAGCGGCGGTCAGACTGGCCAGAAGGCCTAGTCAGACCGACTGACTGCGATGAGCTGGTCCTGGCGTCGGATTTGTTGCTCGAGGACTCTCCAACTTCGTTTCCAGAAGATACTGGCACATCATGAGAACCCACTTTGGTGGTAATCACCTCCAAAGTCCTCGCCTCCACCTTAACACGCTTTCCTTCCCTCTTTTCTTTATTGACTCGATTTTTAGCATAAAACCGGCTATTGTTTGGTGAAGACTAATGTTCACGAGCTGGCCTCCTAGGTCCTCCCCATCCTTGGTTGAATTGCATTGGAGGCATATGATTGAACATGGCGGTGTTGCCCCCCATGGCATGTAGTAAGGAAAAGGATAACCCGGCGGCGGCATTGGATAAGGCCCCCATGACATGTCTTGAGAACGATGATATGTAGGTGATTGCGACCGTCTTGGTGTCGAAACAAGATTTTGGCAATACAAAAAGGGCGTGGCTATCAAGCAGGAAAAGTGGATGGGTTTGGAGGCAATGAATTTTATACAGGTTCAGGTCCTCTCAATGAGAAGTAATACCCTACTCCTATCCGGGTATTGATCCGCCGAGTGTGTTATTGATCGTATGATCTGGGAGAAAAGTTATGCCCCAAAAGGCACCCGGACCCTTCCTTATATTGTGGGAGGAATCCGTATTACAAGATACAGCCCATATTCCTAACGGAATAGGCAAATAAAGATAAAATACAATCGTAACCGACTAGGACCCCGGGTATTTCCTCGATACACAAGTTAGGAATTTAACCCAAGTCCCTTAAAGATATTTTATCCGCATATGGTATCCCTATTCCCAGTCAGATACACATGCCGTGTGGGTATGGGGTATCCATAATCTCCACAGTAGCCCCTGAGACCTTTACAGTCGACGAAATAATCTTCTCTTTGAGTCTTCAACATGATGATCCCGAGTGCTTCAATTATTCCTGCCTTGGTGTCCCGAGTGCTTGGATCAAAGACTGTGAAGGGCTAAAAAATAAAAAATTAGGTCGATGCACCTAATTAGATGTAGCTCCCGACTATGTGATTAGTTGAATAAAACATCCATCCGAGTGGTTTTATGAATAAATTACCGAAGTAATCATATAGCTAAGCATATGCGACCTTTAATTAAACATTCAGCCTACTGCTTTAGCTTGATTATTATACCCAAAAGGTATATAAAGGTCCGAGTAAAAACACTCTAAAGATCTGTCAATCAATATATGCGATAAAAAATCCGAGTAAAAACTCTTAAAGGATTTATAAAATGTCGCATAAATGATAAATGACAAGTCTAGATAGTCTAATCTATGACTTATGCCATTATCGAATTAAGCATATAACAAGCCAAGAGAATGACAATTTTAAATTGGTCATCTCAATATAACCCGAACAGCTTTGCAGCCTAAAAAGGACAGCAAAATTAGTATGACACTTTTCTGTTGGGCACCTTTTTATTTGCATTGTAGCAATTCCAAAGAATTATCTAAGAATTATCTAACTGCTTCAAAAAGTATTTTAACAGTATTTGGCTATTTTGTTGTCAGCAATATTTGCCAAAGCAAAAAATATGCCTAAGTCCCTAAGGATCACAAACAACCACACCGAAAGTGAAGTTGGGCACTGTTAAGGCCCAGGCCCATAAGTATTTCCCGATACCCTAGCGAAATAATCACAAAAATATAACACCGCTTCGTCTTCCTCACCGCGATCTCCTCTGTTTTCCCCATTTCTCACTACAGTGCCAAAGCTGCGCCAGCGAAAACTAGGGTTCGCAAACACACACCAATCCACCTCTTCCGAAGCTTCGTGCCTCTGCGAAAAATCCTCCGCACAACCACTTCATCAATCTCCCCTCCAATCTCCGCCACCCTTGCTCCCAATTTCATCATCCATCTCGCTTCCATGGCAGAGGAGAGAGAAAGCTTCGAGAGTCAATGGGCCCCCTCCGATGTCACAGAGGAAAACTTGAACGAAATGGTGGTGCACGGCGTTCTCCCGGCAAAGGAAATCATCGGATGCCGTCCAGCGTACGGCGAAGCCTTCCCGACCCCCGACACTCATGAGGTCGTCGTATGGTGGTTTTGTCCTTCCAACTTCGAAGTTCTTTAGGGGGATTCTGGAATTTTATGGAATTAGTTTGCATCATCTTAACCCCAATTCCATTGTACATATTGCAAACTTTGTTCACGCATGTGAAGCCTTCCTGGGGAATAAGGCGCATTTTGCCCTATTCCGTCGCATCTTCTTTTTGAAACCCCAGCCAAACAAAAACAAGCTATGTGTCGTTGGGGGAGCAGGTTTCCAACTGCGGGGCACTTTGAGCCAAAAATATTTCTCCATGCCTTTCAAAACATCCAACAAGGGTTTTATATCCAAAATCCTGAACTAGCGCTTCCTGAGTACTCTTGTCTTCCCCCAAAATATTAGGAAACATGGAACTCACTTCCAATGGGAGATGAAGCCGCTCAAGCCCTCACCTTGTTAAATCGTATGATGAAGCTCAAGGAGCAAGGTCTGCAAGGGGAACAGATCACTCGGCACTTTATCAAAAGCTGACTGGCACCCATCAAGGAGAGGTCTCGTACTGCCTTCGAGTTTGATGGAAAAAACGATCCCAATCGTGAAGATCCCGAATCCCTCAAATTCAAAATTATGATGGAGAGAATGTACAAGATTCTCATCTGCCATAGTGGTCAGTTATTCACATATACTACCAGTGGTGCCATATTACGCATTCAACCCTCCTCCTCCAGTGAGTATTGAAAACTCTTTAATCCCCTTGCGATATCTGCTCTTCTTTGTAATGTTCTTGACTAAGGGTTTGAAATGTCATCCTCAGGAATTTGCTTTGATGAAGTCTGATCCATCGACTACTCAACGTTGTTCTCCTCACCATCATTCTAGTCAAACCTCTGGAGGTCCAAAAATTCAACATGGCGCACAAACGAGTAGCCCAAAGCCGACTAATCAAACGGGCCCCAGAAAAAGGAAGCTGGTCTTGAGTGACAATGATGGTGATGATACCGAAAAAGCCAGCAGCAAAGAGATGACTGGAAAACAGCCTAAATAGGCTAATCCGCCAAAGAAGAAAACATCCAGCCGTCCAATACCCAAAATCAGAAAGTAAATCCATACAGCAAATGTAAGTATCATGTCTATAGTTTCACTTATCCAATCGGCTAATCCACTGAGATGCTCAAGTATGTAATGTAGAGAATCCATCTTCGAAATGAAGCGAAAACCGCAACCATCGAGAAGCTAGTTCCCCATCTTAGTACTCTGGATGAAACCAGAGAACTAGCTAGGAAAACATAACATGATCTCAGGGAACAGGTTGCTGAGCTTCAAAACTCCAATTTCGAATTGAGTGGGTCTTCAAAAGGTAACTTTACTCCTACTCGACCCATTCTGACTTGATGTTGTGTTTAAATAATCATTGAGTATATGATAGTCCAAGCTGCCAAGATTGCCGAATTGAAGAAGCGAATTGAAACCCTCGAGAAAGACAAAGGCAGTCTTATTAAAGAGAGGGAATCGGCCATCAAAGATGTTGAAGGTAATTGTAATAGAAATCCAAGATAAGCTTGCTGATGCCTCCTAGTACTGATCTGAATATAACTGCTCATGTAGATCGCAAGATCAAATCTCAAGCTCAATTCGACATCTTGGTGAATAAAATTAAGAATCTTGAAGGGGCTAGAGATGAAGTCGCCAATGCTGCTACGCCCTTAATCCAAGCCATGTTCTATAATAACAACAATCCGAGTACAATTGATTCAGTTGAGGTCTTCGACAAATTGCGAGCTGCTCCGGACACGTGCTTTAAAAATATCAAGGAGGCTGAAAGCATGGGAGCAAGCATGGCGTTGGCGATGATTAAATCCTTGTATCCGAAAATTGACATTGATGCCATTGATGGCTTTGCAGATGAAACAAGTGAAGAGGATGCCCTTTGATCTCATCAATGATGCCTAGAAGGCCGCCGACAAGATTGCCGCTGATATTGTTGAGAGATTTCAAGATAACAATCTTGGTCCGATTGGGTTTCATGATTCCGATGATGAAAAAACTGAGTCTGACCGAACTTTGTAATTCAAACGATGTAGTCTTTGATGATGGAGCCTCAATTTGTACAATACTGATATATTTATGCTGTGCTTGATAATTTAAATTCGGTCTCTGATTTCTTAAAAGTTTTTGTCAAACCTTATTGAGCCTAAAACCCGAAAAGTTATCAAAAAACTCTCAGTCCTTATTAACCAAGCTAAAAAATCAAACAAGGCAATGATAAATCAAGTAAACAAATTGAATTGATAAAAATCACACTCCATTATTATTATGATAGCCCCCGACTGATAACTCAAGAAGAAACTTGATGTTGGCAGTCAAAGAGGAAAATAGTGTACAAAGGTAATGCCTAAGCATAAAACGACGAAGATGCTCGATATTCCAAGAGTTTTCGACGACCGAACCATCTTCATGCTTGAGTCGATAAGAACCTGGCCGAGTAACTTCGGAGATGATAAATGGTCCTTCCCATAAGGGAGATAACTTATGCCTATCTCGCGTAGATTGAATCCTCCTCAAAACCATATTTCCGACTAAAAATGCGCGTGATCTGACATTGCTTGTAAATATCGAGCCGACTGAATTAATGCTGCTTCTTGGGCTTCTTCCAATCGGTTGAGGTCATCTACTCGGTCGTCTTCATAGCGCTCCTCTTTGAAATTGCGAAATCGTAAGGATTCAAACTCAACTTCACTTGACAGCATTGCTTTTGCTCCATAAACTAAGAAAAACGGCGATTGGCCCATAGCCCGACTGGGTGTAGTGCGAAGAGACCAAAGTACTGATGGTAGCTGATCAACCCATTTGCCGGCATAAGGGCGCAGTCGGTCAAAAACCCGTGCTTTGATGCCTTGAAGTACCATACAATTGGCGCATTCGACCTGTCTATTGCTCATGGAATGTGCTACAGATGCATAACAAATCTTGATACCAAAGTCTTCACAGAAGTCTTTAAACACACCACTAGTGAATTGGGTACCATTATCTATAATGATACGATTAGGTACCCCAAACCGGTGCACGATGTTGATGAAAAAATCTTGAGCTTTGTCGGTAGTGATTGTGACGACTGGTTTAGCTTCAATCCACTTGGAAAATTTGTCCACAGCTACAAAAAAGATGAGTGAAACCACCGGTAGCCCTTTTGAAAGGACCAACCATATCAAGCCCCCACACCGCGAATGGCCAGGAAAGAGGGATAGTTTACAACTCCTGAGTTGGTAAGTGAATCTGTATGGCAAAGAATTGACAACCTTCTCATGTTCGCAGAACTCTCTCGGCATCGGATACTGCAGTGGGCCAGAAAAAACCCTGTCGATAAGCCTTGCCAACCATTGTTTGTGCGGCAGCGTGACCGCAAATGCCAGAGTGAATGTCCTGTAGCAATTGTCTTCCTTCTTGCAAAGAAACACAACATTGCAGAATTCCTGAGGGACTTTTCTTGTACAACTCAGCCTCGATCATGACATAAAGCTTGCTGCGTTGAGAAATCCGCTCAGCCTCGTCTTTGTCTTGAGGAAGGTCTTGCTTAGTCAAAAATTTGATGAAGGGCTCTCTCCAATCGGTGTCAATGACACTGACTTCTTGAGTACATGCCGTCTCGATCACATCCTCTCTTGGTACTGTCGGCTCATAAAGGTGCTCAACAAAAACATATGAAGGGGCTACTTCTCGCTTTGAACCGAAATTAGCTAGTCTGTCGGCCGCTTCATTGTCGTGCCGAAGCACATGAGTTAACTCTAAGCCATCAAATTTGTCTTCCAATTTAAGTACTTCCTGTCGTTATGCAGCCATATTATCATCAAGGCAGGACCACTCTTTCATAACTTAATTGACAACCAATTGGGAATCACTGCGGACCACCAGACGCCGAATCCCTAGAGATACTGTAATCCTCAATCCATGAAGAAGTGCTTCATATTCCGCCACATTGTGTGACGCAGAAAAGTGTATCCACAGCACATAACTCAATCTTTCTCCAGTCGGGGAAATCAAAACGACCCCTGCTCCAGTACTTGTAAGCCTCTTCGACCCGTCAAAATGCATAGTCCAATACTCTAGCTTCTCCACAAGTGTGTCTTCTTGGCACTCGGTCCACTCGGCGACGAAATCTGCTAAAGCTTGGGACTTAATTGAAGTACGCGGCTTGAAGGATAAATCCAAAGACATCAATTCCAGGGCCCATTTCACAATTCTCTCATTTGCCTCGCGATTGTGAAGTATATCTCCGAGTGGAAATGATGTGACCACTATGACCAAGTGACTTTGAAAGTAATGGGATAATTTCCTGACGGTAATTAAAACACCATATAACAACTTCTATACCTAACGATATCTTGGTTTGGAGTTGGCCAATACCTCGCTAACAAAGTAAATTGGTCTTTGAACTTTTTGAACATGGCCATCCTCCTCTCGCTCAACAACCAGAACTGTACTCATGATTTGCGATGTCGCCAACACATTTAACAATAGCGGCTCTTATGGATTTGGTGAGGCCAGGACCGGAAGAGTTGTGAGAAGTTTCTTGAAATCATCAAAGGCTTGCTGGACTTCAGGTCCCCACTGGAAATTGTCAGTCTTCTTGAGTAACTTGACAAAGGGCATCCCTCGCTCACCGAGTCGTGAAATAAACCGGCTGAGCGCCGCCATACATCCAGTCAATTTCTGAACATCTTTCTGGGAACTAGGCGGTTTCATGTTAAGGATGGCATTTATTTTTTCTGGGTTGGCTTGTATGCCCCTACGAGACACCATAAAGCCAAGCAGCTTCCCTGACGGTACTCCGAAGGTGCATTTTTCAGGATTCAACTTCATCCTGAAAGCACGGATGCTAGCAAAGGTTTCTTCTAGATCAGCAATTAGGTCATCCTTCTGCTTGGTCTTGACGACTACATCATCAACATAGGCTTCAACATTGCGACCAATTTGAGTTGAAAAACATCTCTGGATCATGCGTTGATAGGTTGCTGCAGCATTCTTTAATCCGAAGGGCATGGTGATATAGAAATAAGCTCCAAACGGTGTGATAAATGAGGTCTTCAAGCAGTCCAATTCCTTCAAGTTGATCTGGTGATAACCCGAGTAACAATCCAAAAAACTGAGTAGCTCGCAGCCGGCTGTTGAATCAACCACCTGGTCAATGCGAGGTAACCCAAAAGGATCCTTAGGACATGATTTGTTGAGGTCGGTGTAATCAACACACATACGGCACTGTCCTGTCTTCTTCCGAACCAAAACTGGGTTTGCCAGCCAGTCGGGATGTAAAACTTCCTTGATGAAGCCTGCTGCTAACAGCTTGGTTAATTCCTCCTTGATTGCATATTTCCTATCTTGCGCGAAATGGCGGAGTCGTTGTTTGATGGGTTGCGTCTTCTTTAACATTTAAGGAGTGCTCAATTACCTCTCTTGGAATACCAGGCATATCAGATGGTTTCCACGCAAAAATATCTTTGTTACCTTGAAGAAAGGTGATGAGCGTGCTTTCCTATTTTCAATCTAACTCACCGCCTATTACAGTAGTTTTGGAGGGATCAGATAGATCAAAGGGAATCTTCTTGGTCTTGGCGTCGTCTTCTCCGGTGATGTGACCATGGCTACCATGGATGCAACCATTGCTCACATCATGGATGAACAAGAAGATACCGAGATCACGTCCTCCAAGTGCTGGAATCCGATTCGGCCACCTACTACACCGCTGACTTCAAACGGCGGCCGAATCTGCATACGACCTCCGTTTTCGGCCCGTGAGTACTTGATGGAAAGCTCTCGGAGCCCTCTTTCCAACGGATCCAGCATCTTCTCCGAATTCCATCTCGTGTGGCCAGAATCACAGGAACAAGGTGCTACGTCACCTATAATGGGCCTGTGGGCTTGTAACTTCATTTGGGACCCCGGCCCAGGTGGGGCCCATGTGGGGTGCGCCCCAAGCTGGTGCAGCACGACCCTAGGCACCCCTAGGTCGTCCTCCCACCCCTATATATAGCTAGGTACCCCTTCAGGGTTTCTCGGGGTTTTGTTTAGATGAAAGTTTAGCCATTGCTACTTCCTTGCAGCGCGTGTGTCGGCTAGACCGTCCGTCTGCTTGTATTCGGAACCCCAACTTATCATTTGTGCTCAATTCCTATTTGCAATTCAGATTGCTTTTATCTTGTTCTTGCTTGTTTCCTCGATTTGCTTGCAGGAATAGGGTTGATCTGCACCGGCCAAATCAACAACCCACGGAGAGGTGTAGCGATCGCTAAGGCGCAACACAACGTCTCGTACGGATGTAGTCGGATCGTCAACGTGTCTCCTAAATCGTAGTTATCATCAACTCACCGAAAGATCAGCCAACAATAGCCATGAGTGTCGAGAGGAGCTCAGGGTTCATCAGGTGGTATCAGAGCTTTCGTTGCTCGGTGAGTTTTTATCTACCTATAACCTGAAAATTGCCATACAAAAAAAATGTATCCTGTACCTAGCCATATATTGTGCCATTGCATTGTTCTTTTCAGCTTTTGCTTTGTTGAGTTTGCGTTGCATCGTCGAGTCGTGTTGCTGGTCTTAGCGTTTAGTCTGTTTAGAGTTTCGAGTTCTGGTCACATTTAGTACCACTGTCGTCATCGTCATTGTGTCTTTGTTGTCGTCGGGACCTACGAAAACACTGCCACGGTTCAAATTTTGTAGTTTTCAGAAGTTTCGGTCGGTTAGTTTAGCAGTTGCATCTTGGTCTCTGTGGTCTGGTTTGCCTTGTGCCGTGGTCGATTGCGCTCTTGCGCGTGAGTTGGATGGAAGGAGGCTGTTGCGCGTGAGTTGGATGGAAAGAGATTAGATTGGTTTTTGTTGTGCTTGGAAAGAAAATAGTAGATTGGATCAGTTTCCTTTTTTCCTCTCAGCAAATCTGGACGCGTGCAGTATCCTTCCGCTGTCGCCCACCACCACGCCGAGTCGACTCCCTCCATCTACTCTCGGTTCCATCTATACCGTGAGTTGCTAGAGAGCTTGGTAAAAAATTTTTGAGTGTCGGATTCGACATCTGTTTGCAAAAACGGAACCTATGGGACGAGCGCATTCCATTTTTGTATAGTCCAAATTTTTGGGTTTGCACTTTTGCATTTGAGTCCCTGTAATTTGTATATTTACAGTTGAGTCCTTGTAATCTTGCATTAAGGTCCTTGAGTTGGCTTTTGCTGAAAAAAATTAAAAAAAAAGAAAAAAAAAAGGCAAAAAGGTGCTAAAAAGAAAGAAAACAAAAGCCGCACCAAAAAAAAGAAAAAGAAAAGAAAGAAAGAAAAAGATAGAAAAAAAAAGAAAGAAAAGAGAAAAATCAGTTGTATCTTTGAGTTTGCTTTCACATATCAGAGCGTGCTTGAGTTGTTTCTAGTACTATCTTGTGGTATCGTTTGTGTCTAGGCTCGCGTCTCTCGTACGTTCTAGCCTAGGACCAGCACGGTACTTAACTTTGAACAATGATCTTCGATAACTTCGTTGCAGGTACTTCTTCGGTTGCGGTTGATGCGGCCAATCGGATCTCGTCCCGAGCGAGTGTAATCTCACGTGTCTGAGCCATCTCACAGCTTTCTTTGTTGCAGGTGATAGCTTGCTTGATGTTGCTCCGCAAAGATATGACTCCTCGAGGTCCTGGCATCTTCATGATCATGTAGGTGTAGTGTAGGACTACCATGAATTTGGCTAACGCCAGGCGCCCGAGTATAGCGTGATACGCCGTCTCAAAATCAGCAACATCGAAGCAAATATTCTCTGTGCGAAAGTTCTCCTGAGTGCCGAAGGTGACGAGCAGAGTGATCTGGCCGAGTGGAGTAGAGGACAACCCTGGATGACTCCATGAAAGGGTGTGCTACTCGGCTTCAGCTCAGTACGAGGGATCTGCATATCGTCCAGAGTCTTGGCAAAAAGGATATTGAGTACACTGCCACCATCAATGAGGGATCGTCGGAGCTTGAAGTTGCGAACCACTGGGTCCAGTACCAGGGGGTACCACCCCGGGTGGACCACTCGATCAAGATGATCCGAGTGGTCGAATGTGATTGTTGTCTCTGACCACCGAAGATATTGAGGCGTGTCGGGCTGGACGGCATTGATCTCCCTATCAATCAGCTTTTGCTTCCGTTTTGACTCATAAGCTTGGGGCCCACCAAAGATATGGTTGAGCTCTTTATCATCTTTATCTTGAAAACCAGTCGGTCCATCATCTTTATCATCTTTCTTCTTTGAGGTGCTCTGATCTCCATCTATAGCCTTCTTCGCTTGCTTGGCGTATTTCTCCGCAAACTGCTTGTAGATGAATCAATCTTTGGGAGGCTTGCATCCAAATTTGCCGACTAAGAGTTCATGACAGACACCATTGGTGAAAGCGGCTATGATGACGTCATCGGTGATGTCAGAAATCTTGTTGCGTTGCTCAGAAAAACGTCGAATGTAGTCCCGAAGGGATTCACTGGGCTTCTGGATCACATTGTAGAGGTCGAAGTGGGTGCCGGGACGTTCAAAGGTGCCTTGAAAATTGGTGATGAAGTGCTCATGAAGCTCTGCCCAAGATCCAATCGTGCCACGGGGTAACCCATAGAGCCAGGACCGAGCAGAATCTACTAGATCTAACGGCAAGTAATTTGCCATAGCCTTGCTATCTCCTCCCGCTGCGCGGATTGCGAGGCCATAGACGGTTAGCCATGACTCGCCATTTGTTTTGCCGTCATACTTCTCAATACCAGTCAGCTTGAAATCAGCCGACCAATCCACTCGACGCAGGTCACTTGTAAAGGATGCGACTCCATCTTCATCGTCATCGTAGCGATCTGGTGAACGGTATGGTTGGTAGCCTCTTTCTGCGTGGTGTCGGCTGAGTGTTTCGCGAAGATCGACGGGTTGCCGATGACGTGGAGAGCGAGGCTGTTCAACGCAGCGTTCTCTGTATCTATCAGCAGGCGAGTGAACAGAACGTTCGGCTTGATCCCTGCTCCTGTGATTAGATCCTGAAGCAGTCATGCTAAGGCTTGGTTGGTGATAATCTTGAGATCGGAGAGGCGGAACCCGGCTGCCAGTCGGCGTGCGAACGCTTGCTGAGTTGACTGGGTCCGAGGCGGCGATCATGGTCTTCATCTGGTTGATAATGTTGAGGACGTGGTTGGGCGCATCTTCCTGGAACAGAGTATCCTAGAGAGTGATTGCTGCTACTGCATTCTGCTGTGGGGTGCGAAAAACCACTGTCCCTTTGACGTCCTGCTGTCCAATGAGTTCTCGTGCTCGTCGCCTGGCTTCTGATGTGCGTTGTCGTCGATCTTCAGCCTCTTTCGCGGCCCGCTCATGTTGCTGCTGCTCACACTGCAGCCGGTCTCGCTCTTGCGCTTGTCGCTCTTCTTCCAGTCAACGCCGCTCGGCTTCTTGTCGTGTACGTTGTTCTTCTGCTTCATGGAGTTGACGATGTTCTGCTGTCTCATTATCGGCCATGAAAACACTGAAAAAGAGAGGCGTGTAATTATCTTCATAGCCATCATCGAAATCGTCGAGGTTGCTGAAGTCGTCGTAGTCGAGGATCTCTGTTGGCTGTGAGTCAACGCCTGGAGAGCTGAGGTAGCTGTCCAACTCTTCTGTTGAAACCGTCCCGAGGGGCTGAAGTATGACGCCGACTTCCCTGAAGCTAGATTGCATCGAGGCCGAGGCCAGGTCCCATCTAGACCTATGAGAAGAAGATGCCCTTTTGGTGAAAACAACAGCCAAATCGTTAGGGAGCTTCATCAGGATCAGTGGATAGGCCGCATCGTCTTGATTTGGTCGTGTCGAAGTAGATGAGATCTTGTCCGAGTGGTTTGAGGCTAACTCAGATAAGATAGTCTTGCGGTAGATCTCGACCGAGTTCGGGAGACCGAACGGGGCAGATACTGCATCTCTTCCCAACTGTTTTGAATCCGAGTCGAGGAGAGAAATCTTGCCGAAGTCATCGGTGATGAAGTCGAGGCTGCCGAACCGGTATGCCTGACCGGGAGGGAAGGCGAAGTCGTTGATGCTAGAAACGAATCCCATCGCACTGATCGGCGAAAAGTTTGATGCAACCCCTGCCTGGCGCGCCAACTGTTGAAACAAGATTTCGGCAATACAAAAAGGGGTGGCTATCAAGCAGGAAAAGTGGATGGGTATGGAGGCAAGGAATTTTATACAGGTTCAGGCCCTCTCAATGAGAAGTAATAACCTACTCCTGTCAGGGGATTGATCCGCCGAGTATGTTATTGATCGTATGATCTGGGAGAAAAGTTATGCCCCAACAGGCACTCGAACCCCTCCTTATATAATGGGAGGAGTCCGTATTACAAGATATAGCCCATATTCCTAACGGAATAGGCAAATAAAGATAAAATACAATCGTAACCGACTAGGACCCTGGGTATTTCCTTGATACACAAGTTAAGAATTTAACCTGAGTCCCTTAAAGATATTCTATCCGAATATGGTACCCCTATTCCCAGTCGGATATACATGCCGTGTGGGTATGGGGTATCCATAATCTCCACACTTGGTGAATGACCAAATCGCTCCCCAGGAGGCGATCTTGGTCTTTTTCCTTTGTTGCGAGCCTTCTCACCACTTTGCTTCTCATACTTATCCAAAAGCATATCGAAGGTCACCTTAGTCTTACTAGGAGCTTTAGAACTTGAAGCTTCACTCCGATTCTCCTTCCACACACCAACCTCCGGATTCTTTGGCACCATCATCTTTGGCCTAGGCTCTCCAATGACCACTCCTTTCCCCTTAGTAGATTCGGCTTGCTCCAGCCGAATCAACACCTTCTTATCATCAAAATTAATTGTGTTCACCGGAAAAAGGATCATGATTAAGCTTCATCTTGGAACCATCGGTAAATTTCAATCGTCCTTCATCTATGGCCAATTGAACCTGTCGTCGAAACACATTACAATCATTAGTAGAATGAGAATGAGAATCATGCCATTTACAATAAGCTCGACGCTTCAATTCTTCTTGAGATGGTATGACATGGCCTTTAGGTAATCTAATTTGTTTTTCATGCAAAAGATAATCAAAGATCTTATCACACTTGGCCACATCAAAACTATACTTAAGCTCACTTTGCCGATCTTTACGAGGAGTTGGCATTAAATTAGAACAAACAATAGGCTTATTTTTGTTAGTCCATGAACACTCGGCAACATACATATCATGATCACCCTCACCATCACTATCACTAGCCTCAGGGTAATCAATCAAATTAACATTAGACTTCTTCTCATATGGTCTAACAAATTTCTTTTTTTTGAAAGAAAGCACTGTAGGGGAAGCCCCCACAGTTTAAATTTTATAAAATAAAACCAAGATATTTACAACAGATTAATCCAATTTACAAGTATATCTCTCTCAAACAAATTAAGCCTATGGACTAAAAGGGAGAGTTCATTCTTAAAGAAAGCTCTCCAGGAGGCAATGGAAGGTACAACATTATTAAAAATTAAACAATTCCTTTGCTTCCAAATACTCCAAGCGGCATAGAGCACCTTCTCCACAAAGTGTGAGGACCTGTAAGAGTTTTTGGCAGTATACAACATCTCCTCAAAATTCAGAGACAAATCCCAAACCAGCCCAAATTGCGCCCAACACTGAGAACTGAAAGGACACTGGAAAAACAGATGCAAAGTGGTTTCTCTTGCACTTGACGAGCATAAGACACAGGTTAAAGCAGCATTATGGGGTGTACAATGACGCCTGTCCAGCATGTCATAAGTATTCAAACGATCAATCAATAGGAGCCAGCCAAAAAGCTTAATTTTCATGGCACATTTGCTTTTCCAAATCCAGTTAATAGAGTTAGGGATCTGAATATGCATAAAGTTCATCGCATAAATTTTCTGCGAAGAGAAAATTCCATTTCCCCAAACATAGGTCCAAAGATCTCTGTCGCCATTGAGATGACTCAAAGGATCAGAAGATGACATTAACAAATATTCCTGAAAAGCTTGCTCAGATAGTGGGAGCACAAAGAGCTGTGAAAGATCTCTTTGGGAGAACATATGAACTGAAATCTTTCCATTCCTAGCAAAAGAGAAAATCCTGGGAAATGCAGCTGATCTAACCTTATTATTCCACAGGTCCTCCCAGAATAAACAAGATTTACCATCCCCTACAATGCAGTTCGAAATTCCCCGGAATATATCCATAAACTGCAAGACATCCCTCCACCAGAAAGACCCTTTGGGAGCAACAGCATGAGGGACCTTTGTAGTATAGTAAGAATTCCAAATCAACTTAACCTAGGGTATGGGGAACCTGTTATAGAACTTATGCAGATTCTTCAGCAGCAAGGCATTATTCTGAAGCCTAAGATCAATTACACCCAAACCTCCCCTTTATTTTGGTTGGCAAACCCTATCCCAAAGAACCAAAGATTTTTTGTTTGAATTTATGTCAGACCCTCTCCATAGGCAGTGCCTTCTTGCTCTGTCAATGCTCTCAATAACTGACTTTGGAAGAGTTAAAGAGCACATATAATAAGTTGGCAAAGATGATAAAACTGAATTAACAATTGTTAGTCTATCCCCATAAGAGAGAAGAGCAGTAGTGGCTGAAAGTCTCCTTTCAACTCTATCAACCAAGGGAGCAAAGTCAATTACCTTAGGCCTTGTAGTACCAAGAGGCAGGCCTAAATAAGTGAAAGGCAGATTTCCAACTGAACAACCAAACAACATAGAGAGATGTTCAACCTTTTCAGTATCTACATTTAAAGGTATCATAGAAGACTTATTGAAATTTATCTTTAGTCCTGTTGAGGCTAGAAAGGTATTCAGTATGGCTTTGAGGCAAAACAACTCCTTTGAAGATGAAGACAAAAATAGGAGGGTGTCATCAGCATATTGTATAATAGGGAAATCATTATTAGGAGTTGGAACTGGCATAGAGAGAACCCCTTTAGAATAGGCCTTACTAATGATAGATTGCAACAAATCAGCTCCAAGGACAAACAAAAGCAGGGACAGAGGATCCCCTTGTCTAACACCCCTTTTACAGTAAAAAGATTTACCAGGTACCCCATTTAGCAGAACTGAAGATGAGGCTGAAGAAAAAATCTGTGAAATCCAATCTATCCATTTAGAATCAAAACCCTTTTGTCTCATAATATCTAGGATGGCTGAGTGCTCAATAGTATCAAATGCTTTCTCAAAATCTAGCTTTAGGAGGATTATCTCCCTCTTTGACTGCTGACACTAATGTAAATATTCAAAAGACCATGCTAGATAGTCCTGAATGGTTCTTTCCTTAATAAAACCATATTGATTCTGATGGATCAACTCAGTTATAACCGACTGCAGTCTATCAGCCAGAACCTTTGTAAGAAGCTTAAGTGCCACACTTTGCAAGGAAATAGGTCTATAATCATTAACTTTCTCAGGGGTTGACTTCTTAGGAATCAAAGTGATAAAGGATCTATTGATACTCTCAAGCAATAAAGAACCTTCACAGAACTGGGCACAAAGATCATAGAAATCTTGTTTAATTATAGGCCAGCAAGACTTAACAAAACAACCATTAAAACCATCAGGCCCAGGAGATCTATCAACAGGCATTTTCCTAACAACTTCATCTATTTCCAAAGTTGTAAAGCCAAGAGATAAAGAATGCAGATCATTTACCGTGTCCATTAAATCTGGGAGATCAAAATGCATTGTTGGGAGTGTAGAGACACCCATCCTTTGCTGAAAAGTTTGGTAAATGATTTTTGCCTTTTCTGCATGATCCATTAAAAGTCTTCCATCATCTGTTTGGAGGTGAGTAATTAGATTTTGCCGATATCTCTCTGTTGCAGCAGCATGAAAGAATTTTGTGTTTTCTCCCCCAAAGTTAGCCCATCTAATAGTACACATCTTTTGCCAATAAATCTGCTTGTATTTCAGATATTCTAGAATCTTAGCTTTGATAATACATCTAAAATTCCATTCAGCCAGGATAAGATCTCTTAGCTCCTCCAATCTGTCAACAAAAGAAACTGCCATATTACAGTTTGTAATCAAAGAAGACAGCTTAGACAAACTCTTGCTCCACTTTTTTAAGCCCTTCCTCAAGCTTTTAAACTTTGCAGATAGATTCTTGGCTGCATCTGAATCATCACCATGATTACTCCAAAACGAAGAGACAAGCTCAAAGAAACCCTCATGTTCCACCCAGAAATTTTCAAACCTAAAGATGTCTGCTTTTGGAATTGTGGTACCAATCTGAACTACACAGGGCACATGATCAGAAATTAACCTAGCTAGGGGCTTAACCAAAGTTTTGGGATAGGTAGCAGACCAAGAAACAGAAGTAAAAAACCAGTCAAGTTGCTGCAGGAGAGGACAGTCTTACATATTACTCCAAGTGAAAGATCTTCCTTTCAAGGGCAACTCCAAGAGACCAAGGTTACTTATAATTACACTGTTAAAGATCATCATGTCATGCATGTTGCCACCTGCTCTATTCCTGTTATCAATGGATTGATAAAAGTTAAAATCCCCCATTAAAATCCAGTTCTCATTATCAGGGATATCCAAATCAAATAACCACTGAACGAAGAGAGATCTATCTGGTTCCTGACAAGGCCCGTAGACTAAAACAAGAGTCCAAACGTCACCACAATGATTAGAGGTAAACCGGACTACAATAGCAGATTTTGTGATGCACAGGACATTGGCCAAAAAATGAGCACCAACCCAACAAATAAAGATTCCTCCTGAAGCGCCCTCCGAAGGACTAAAACAAAAGGAATCAAACCTTTTTGGGGCCATTTTCTTGATATAGGCAGAATCAAAAGAATCCCTCTTAGTTTCCTGAAGGCAAAAAATTGAGCAAGCACTTTCATCTATCATTTGTCTAACAGCTCTCCACTTATCATCCGAATTCAAACCTCTAATATTCTAGCACAAGATATTCCAATTCCTTGTAAAATTATTCATTTAAAACATAAAAGAAGGGAGAGACAATCAGAACATAACTTAATTACATACTGTAGCACAACCGACAAAGACACAAACAGAGGGGATATTGACTGAAAGACAAGAAGGGTAACAAAAGAAAGAGCTAACAGACCCAGAACGAGGAGAACATGCAAAAGCCTAAATTTATTCCTAAGAGAACTAGAGAACACCCCAGACACTGACTTAATTCCCATCATTGGCAGGTTTAGAAGCAGAAGCCATAAGCTTGTCTTGTGTCACATCTTGAGGAGCAACACCACAGAGGTCAGAAGCAATCTTTTGAAGAAGGGGAATTGAACAATCGGCAGTTATTCCAGCTTCAGCAGAGGCAGTTGGAAAATCAGAGTCCTGCAAAGTGCTTCCAGGGAAGAGTAGGCCAACATCATGAGCAACCTGTTTGAGTTTTTTCACTGACTTTCCTCTAGGCTTTCCAACTCCTTGATTGGGATCAGGCTCCATCAAATCAACTCCTTTGTGACCATCATTAATGGCAAGAAGCCTAGAGCTCCTTCTTAGACCAGTAGTAACCAGAGGGGTATCATTCCCAGTTTTCTTCATCTTGGCAGAATTAGACTTTTCTAAAGGAAAAGCTGGTGGGCCCTGTAGATCAGAGGAAGGCAAAGCTTGATCACCTAGAGCAGTAATAGTCATAGGGGTTGGTGGAACAACAGCGAGGGGCACTGGCATGAGAATTTCCTCAAAAGAAGAATCATCAGAATTCAAACTCGAAACTGGCAAAACCTGGGAAGACAAACCAGAAGGACCTACACCTCCTGAAAAAGTAGACCAAAAAGAGGTATCCTTGAAGAACATATTATCAAACATAATCTGAGGGAATCTCTGATACATAATCCAGAGATGTTCAGCAGTCACATCATTACTTTGGGCTACTATAGCATTTTCTGCTGATGGCAAATCCTCATTCTCAGAACTAGAAACACTTATGAGGGAGACAACTGAACTATCTGAACTAGCAGCAGGATAAGAGCTCACTGAAGAGGAGATCGCATTGACTTCATCAGGAACTGGAACAGGAGGTTCAAAATCTTCATTGTGTTCAGCTGCATCTCAATTACCCCAACCATGGCCATCACCACCTGCTGCTGCAAGTTACCAAATTGCCAAGCAGGGGCATCTTCAAGATTAATATTAGGATCTACAGGCCCCTCTCCTGGAGGAATACCATCATCAGGTGGAATCACATCAGCAAATTTGCCGTTTAAAGTATAAACATAAATTGTCCAAGACTGACCATTGGGCACATTAGGCTGCTCCCAAACCACAAACTGGGGAACAGAATCCAAGTCCCTAAACCAAACCCTAGCAAGGACCCTACCCTTAAGAGGATCCTCATCAAACCACCAATCAAGATCACCAAAAGTAGAAACAACCTGATTCACATTATGAAGATTGATGTAATCAAGAGGGAAATCCAGCATCATAACCCAACCCCTATGATTGTAAGGAGCATTCCGCCAATTTGGGCCCTGATCATGCCTAACAAAACGAACCTGATGCACACCATCATAATCCAGAGGCAGACCAAGAACAAGAGCATCACGATGAACAGGCGATCTAACCTGAAACATGGCAACCGCATTTGGATGAGGGTACGATTTAAGGATCTGAACATGTCTAACCTGCTCAAGAAAGCCTCTAATCTCATTTCGATGCTCCTCCCACTGTTCCTCTGGCAGCTGGGGATGGACCAGGGCTAACACAAACTGCTCGTGTCTCATGATCGAAGGGGAAAAGTTTACCATATCAGCACGGCGACGACGATGAGGCCCTGGAACCCGGCTTTCCCGAGCCAGAGCCTTTTGCATGAGTTGACTAACATCAAGAAATTGTTGGCCATCTAATCTTTCTTTAATAGGAGCAATTAAACCATTAAAAGCAAGATCAACCAAATCTCTATCAGTTATATTCAAGCTATAACATCGGTTTCTAACATCCCTAAATCTCTTAAGATGATCAATGACAAATTCATTAAATGTTTGCTTAACCGATGTTAAATCAGATAACCTAAGCTCAGTTTCACCAGTATAGAAATAATCATGGAACCTCTGTTCTAATTGAGCCCAAGTATGAATAGAATTTGCTGTCGCGACCCAAAACGACCCTAAAATATATCCTTTAAATTATGCCTAGAATAATTAAAATCCGTGTGAAAGCCTCCAAAAATTAAAATGTGCAAAGTTAAAAGTCAAATAAGGCTTGGAGGATTTTTGTATATTTTCTAAAAGCCTAAAATGCGTAAATAAATTTTAGTGGAATTTTCAGAGCACAAATAATAATTAAGAAGAAATAAACAAAGTTGAAAAAGTTTTATAAAAAGAAAAAAAACATAAAAATCCCCCTCCCCCTCTTGGGCCAGCCCGGCCCATCTCCCTCCCTCTCTCTCTCTTCTCCCCGCGGCCCATTCGGCCTCCCTCCCCGCGCACACGCCGCTGACGGGCGGGCCCGCCCGCCACCCTCGCTGACGGGTGGGGCCCACCCGTCATCCCCTTCCTCCCGCCGCTCCCGCCGCCTCCCCCGAGCCCTAGCGCCGCCGCCGCCGCGAATTCCGCCGCATCCCGCTGTCCCCGCGAGCAATAAAGTGGGGGGAATCACTCCCCGTGATCCCCTCTCCCTTTCCCCCCCACTTTTCCCTCTCTCTCTCGCGTTCAAACGGGCGGATTTGCCCCCGCAAATCTCGCCGGCGCCATTGATGCTGGCCGGACCTCCCACCCCGGTTTCCTTCCTCCCCGGCCGCCCTCTGCCCCTTCCAACCCTATATAAACCCTCCCCGCACCTCCTCCGTCCGTTTCCGCCTCTCGCCGTGCTTCCTTCTCGCCGGATTCGAGCTCGCGCCGTCACTCTCTCTCTCCGCCGTCGCCGCCGAGCTCCGGTCCGCCGCCGTCGTCGCCCCGGACCGTCTCCCGCCCCGGCGTCGCCTCCTCCGGCTTCGCCACATCGCCGCCGTCCCCGTCCACCCCCTCGTCAAGCTCGCCGACCACCGGAGCGCCGCCGTCCCCATCCACCCGAGAAGCGCCGCCGCCTTCCTCCGCTCCGGTCGCCTTTTCTGTCGTCGCCGTCGACCTTGGGTGAGCCGTGGACCGCCACCTCGTTTCCCCCTTTCCCTCCCCTCTCTCGGCCGCCGCTCCGCCGTGCCTACGGCCGCCGCCGGCGACCATAGGGGCGCGGGCGCGCCGTCTCCCGCCGGCCGGGCCGGCTTGGCCACCCTCGGGCGCGCCGAGTGGCTGCCGCGTGGGGCCCGGCCGTCAGCCGCCCGCGCCCTTGGGTGCGGCTGACGCGTGGGGCCCACGGCGCCGGCCGGTGTGAGCCCGGGTGCACCCGGTCCACCGTGGACCATGAGGCTGCCGCGTGGGCCCCACTCCCGTGGACCCGGTCCGCGCGCCCCTCCCCTTCGGCTGACGCAATAAATCCCTTTTAAATTAAAATTTAAATGAAGAAATTCGCAAATATTCATTTAAAGAGCATATAAACTTCAAATGGCCATAACTTGGCCATTTGAACTCGGAATTGGACCGATCAAGTCTCTAATTTTTCCTTAAGAAGTTAAGAACTCATTTTTGTGCTTTGTTCCTGCTTGTTATATGGAATTTATTAGAGTAAAAGCCCTTTTCTTTTCTGTTGGTCGTGTAGACGCTGCAGCTTTGGAAGATCCGCTCTTCGTGGAGGTTGAAGCCGACGTTTGGGAAAGCGAGCAAGGCAAGTCACATCATCCTTGAATATATTGAATCCCAGTTTATAAAATTATTTTAATTTAAATTATTGCATTATCGCTTTGTTTAAATTCCCGCGTTATCACTGTTTTATCTAGCCATGCCTATTTACCTTTGTTATGACCTTATTATTGTTATTGTTATTATTACCTTGTTCACCCTAGGATAAACAAAACCCCAACTAGTGGACACTCTACTCATGGTGCCACTAGTATTTGTTTAAGTAGATGCTTCGCCGCTTAACTAGGTAACATTAGGTGGTTTTACAACTCTAGACCTTGGGAATATTCTCATCACCTGGACACTACAGAATGGTTGGATTATTGTGGAATTGGATTCACACCTCCCTCTCTATTCAAAATCCTCAAAATGGTTTTAGGCTGGGCTCGGGGTGCATGGTTTTGATAGTAGCACCTCGGCCATATAAGGACCGGTCTTCGGGCCTCTGTTGCAAAGCACTACCGTACTTCCACATGTCTAGTGGATAAGGCTTAGTTTGTGGCTCAGTCTGGTTATAAACAAAAGTACACGGATGGAGATGGACGAAGTCGGGGGTCGATGGACATCTCTAGGGCAAATGAAGGCTACACGAGCTGCAGCTCGGTAGTCGAGATGTCATGGCACAGGGCCGGTGTCCTGCTGCTATGGGCTCAGTCCTGCCTACCTGTCCCGGGGGTTCCGGCCGTAGGTGGGGTTGGGTCGGTACTCTTGTCTATGGCTAGGATGGGTTGGAAACTATGTCACGTCTTCCGTCCGTATACCGTGGTGGTATGTGGCACGTGGTTACACGTGAGGGAGATGTGTCTTGTGGGTAAAGATGCACACCTCTGATCAGAGTATAATCTATTCGAATAGCCGCGCCCTCGGTTATGGGCAAGCCGAGCAATGTACCCAAGTTAGTGTTTTAATTCTTAAAACCTGCTTAATAACTAAAATGTGGAATGGTTGGCCTGGGTTGGCTTGGGACGAGCTAGGACCCAGGGTCGGGTTGCCAGTTCGGTCTGAATCATCGTAGGCCTTGGGTTAAGGCAGGTTAGTGTGGGTTCACGCCCTTGATTAATAATATTGTATAACTCTAGGACCGTGTTTACAAAATAGCTTTGAGCAACTAAGTGTCTTTTGATGCCGTTTACTGCAAACCCTAACCCTTTATATTATAACCCCCTTTGTACTCCCTTGCATTTATTCTGCACTTATGGGTGTGTCTTGTTGAGTACGGTGGTTGTACTCAGTCTTGCTCAATTTTTCCCAAACCCAGAAGAGGAGTTCCTGGAAGATGAAGGCTTTGGTGTCTAGCTCGTGCCTGCCGTCAAGCGCCTGTGGTCATCGCCCTAGTCTTCCGTTGTTTCCCATTTGTCTTTGTGTGTGCTGGGCCTTCGCCGCCCATGTAATAAATTAATTATTTACGCTTCCGCTTGATAAACTCTGTATTGTATCAACTTTTTGGTGTACCTTGCCTCCTGGGACAAGGAATAATACACGCACGTAAGGAACGCCCGTTGGGTTATTTCCGGTCGTGACATTTGCCGACAAAGAAGTAAACCATGTAAAAGCAATACCAGACAAGGATAAAGAAAACAAGCTCAATTTAAAAAGTATCGGAACTACTAGCCTTTCCACATTGCGCTAAGAATTGACCTACATGCTCCCATGTGGTCCTACTATCCTCACCATTAAATTTGGTAAATTCGGGAACCCTATAGCCACGAGGATATGGTATGTTGTCGTAATAGTCAAGATATGGCTTTTGGTAAACCTTAGCACGATTCCTAGCATCAATCCCAAATTTATCCCTAATGATCCCACTAATCGATTCCTCCATATTATCAGGCCTATGCTGATTTGGTGGTGGGTTTGGTGGCCTAATAGGTTGTGGTTGCGGTGCAATATAACTATATTGGCCATGCCTAATATCGGGAGGATATCCCCTAGTAGGATCATTGTAGGTATTAGAAATATGTGGTTGAACATGGGGACCAACAGTAGATACAGGTGGGTGCTGGAATATGGTATAAATACCTGTTATTCGTTATTGGATCTACCCCTTGTATTGGGATTATTGCACCGGTCCCAAGACCCGGTCTGATCGGCGTCCAGAGGCACGGTCAGACTGATCTGAGGTCCGGTCTGACCACCGGTGATGTGACCATGGCTACTACAGATACAACCATTGCTCACATCATGGATGAACAAAATGATATCAAGATCAAGTCCTCCAAGATCAAGTCCTCCAAGTGCTGGAATCCGATTCGGCCACCTGCTACACTACTGACTTCAAATGGCCGCCAAATTTGCATACGAGCTCCGTTTATATAGGGGTTGGTCTTGCCCTCTACAGGCCCTCCTCCACGTCCAACTCGGGATAGAATCCAAAGGAAATCCGAAACATGCCTTCCCGAGTAAGGAAACTTCGACACCCCGCGAAACAGACCCAGACTTGGACTCTACCGGTCAGACCGACCACACACCGCCGGTCTGACCGGCCCTCACCCAGCGGTCTGACTGGCCCTCACCCAGCGGTCTGACCGGCCAACACACGGCGGTCAGACCGGCCCAATCAGAGGAAACCGGCAGACTTCCAAACTTTAGCAATTTTTCCTACTTTATCCCTAGGTGCCAAATTTGGGTGTAAACACCGTGTTCCATAATGTCACTAATCACCATCAAAGATGTACCTACCCGGTGAAGTTGCTATATAGGCACAGCATATAGTAGGTACTGCTTATATGAGTAGTACTGCTACATTCAACACTCTAATTAATGCCACTGCATATTCATTGTTGGTATTTCTTAACGACATTACCAGAAATATAATTCTCAGCAATGGCGTAGAAATACTTCTGGTGTATTATGGTTACAGAGTTCATCCGCAAGCGCACGGATATACCATTGTAGTATTTCACCCGAGAGTATTCTAAGGGTATCGTATTTATTTTATCCCGTGGGAAGATCATGTAGAGAGAACTTGACTAATAATTTATATATTACTTGTGATAATCATATTCTAAGCAGGGGTTAAGATAATACAAGGGTAGAGTGACACACAAGCATTAACTAATTCTCATAATATATCATCAAAGCTAAGTGGATAGAAAAGAGAAAGATAATCCATTCCTATAATTCTCATATACATAATATACATACATTCTAGTTAACTGATATACTAGCTAATACCCTCTATCCGATGCCCTCCTGGTACTTCGAGAAGCCACCCCTGACTGCCGAGTTCCTTACGACAACCCGTCATGACCATACAACCGGGGCTAAATACGGAGGAATACCCTCCCCATGAAATTAACTTAGGATCATATACCGGCGCGGAGGAATACCCGTACTGAGCTATCACCATCAGCAGCCCACCTCTCATCCGCAATATATAACCCCAAATAATGATATCCCGTAATCTAGACACCACGCCTAAATTACCAGATACTACTCTAATATCATCGTCATGACATAGAGTAATTGCATAAGCAAACATTATACCCGCACCAAAGCATCTCCCAGATAAACAAGCCGTATATTCAGTATAACAAGAACATAATGTAAAGTAGGCACTCATATACTCGGAAAGTGTTTCAATACCATAAATGTATTTAGAAGAGTATTCTAGTAAAAGTACAAAGCTTACAAAAGAGAAGAGAAAAGCTACTAAAGCCATACCCGAACTCTTCCGAGGGCTTCCGAACTCCTAATTTCTACTCTATTTCTATTCCACCAGCTAGATACTACTAAACTAAGCTTGAGAGAAATGAGAGAGCTATTGCTTGAGGTATGTGAGTGAAGTGAGAAGAAGAGCTCCTTTTATATCTGAACTATGACGGTTGTGACGGTTGGAATGGTCGGTAATACCCTCCAACTGTCATTGGGGCTTCATCTCAACCATCCAACCAAAACCTGGATCCAATGGAGGCGAGGGAGGTTCGGCCGAACCAAGGCCTGGCCCAACCAGCCCACCTTTCGGCTAGCGGCCTCCTCTATTGCTCCTTTTTGTAGACTTGTGAATTTTGGCCCTGTTTGACATGTTAATTCTGAGTTCTTGGCCCATTCATGCATAAGTTTGATTCTTGACATCGTCCGACTGATTTATCTTCTATGTTGATGTCGATTCTCCTCCACTTTAGTGTTATTCTCTGCAAAAGGTTAGTATACCTAATACAAGTGGAATATTATTATTCTTTATGCATTGCAAGCATCACTAGTTCTCTTCTATTTTGGTAATATTGACGGTCAAAACTGATCGATAACGACTGTCAACAAAACCCCCCAAGCTTGAACCTTTGCTCGTCCTGAGTGAAGGACGAAAGGAAACAAAGTCTTGGTTGTTGATCAGGAGTTGCTATTATGCTGCATATCTCAAAGATACAGGTGCAAGGTATATGTACTCTCTCTCAGATTAAATAATCTTTGGAACGGTGACTTACCCTTACCCCTGATTCCCACGAAATACTGCTTCTCCTTGCCTTGGACGGTTGAAAGACAGAACAGCAATTAGAGCACCAATCACCCAGTCTTTATTCAACTCTTATTCCGGAAGTTTTTAAATGATTTTGAATAAGAAAACCAAGTTCCTCAATTCATTTACTCAGTCTCTCCAAGTGTATCAATTTGAATTCCTCACCAAATGTTGCCTTTTTGATTCCTACTCTAAGGGTTGATATGTGGAGTTTGGTAGGGATCAATCATGGTATACTTGTATTAACATTTATTACTAAGTCAAAAACTTAGACTAAAGCAGATGACTAAACGTACTCAAGATCAAGATCGTGCAAGTGTGTGATATATGGTGGAAATGGTATATGAAGGAAAATAAAAAAAGCTTCTCCTTACTTTCTTCTCCCAAAAATCCTTCTTTTATTGATTAGGAGAGGGCATGGCTACATTTTTTTTTCAACATCATGCTCATGCTTGATGGAGCATAACTTTATTTTTTTTTTCATAACCATGCTTTTCCCTCCCTTTCCCCTTTTTTTTTCAAAAGGATTTTCTTTTTTTTAAGGAGAAGAAAGCACATGTAAGCATGGAGAATTTATTCTGGTGGTAATATGGAAATGGAATGGAATATTGCTTAGCTCCTAGTGTAGGAGTTTGGCATGGGCATATATGTGGGTGTATGATCTTGATCATAGAGCATGAGAAGTATCTACACAAATCACAGGAGTTTGACAAAGCTCAATGAAATGAAAACTAACCAAAATGTATATAGTTTAATCATGATGGCACATTTTTGGCTCTGGTAGGAATTTATATCAAATGAGGAACTCTCAATTTATCATTTTGAAAAACAAAACATCCGGAATTCAAGTCAAACTAGTATCAGGATCATAGCAACTCATATTTACTATCTCATATCTCGCAACAACTTAGACTTAGATCAGCAAGTGCAGCTTATTTACCTCAGGTTCCCGGATAATTGTTGGCTACTTATATTTAACCTTTGAGAGAGTATTTACCAAGAACCCATATATCAAAGATATAAAACAGAGCAACTATTCATCATTTCAACAAAGAGAACTAGCTTGTCTTACATAGCATGACTCAAACCTATCCTATCTTTTTGATATTTTTTATTTTTGCACATTGTTATGCTGTTTCATTTTTATAAAATGCAATTGGAAAGTAAATATGCAATTGGAAAGGGAAATATGCAATGTGATACAAGTTACCTCAGTGGGGGGAGCGATGTCTCCCCCCAAGCTTGGCTTTCGCTCAGGGTCCTTGATAAGGATTGAACCCCTAAAAGCGAAAGTATGCTTGAAGGGCATCATGCTGTTGCTGCATCATGTTGTTGAAGTTGGTGAACTGCGCATCAGCAGATTGTTGCCATTCTTGTGTTTGAGCTATGTGTTCCGTGAGGTTGTACTGGATGTCATGAGGCGCACGCCACCAGTCCTCAGTGGCACTTGCCCAGGTTGAGACTCCGATACTGTGACGTGGAGCTTGAGTTCATCCGGGGTGCATCCCCAGTTGGCTCCCAACTTGCCTCATACATCTGTACGGGTGTTGAGGATGATGAACTTTCTCGTTCGTTCCATGTCATGTTACGCATGTCCCTGTATGTTTCACCCTATGGTCTGCAAGGGAATGGTTAGTTCACGGCAGTTGTACAAATCATACCCCGCATTTGGCACCGGAATTTCATTTGTACAACCGGGGAAAAAGTATAATCAAAGATCCATCTACTCCATGTTTCAGAATATGCCCTCGCACTAGATAAGCCTAATCAATAAACGGACGCAGCTGAGATAAAAGCAATTTGGTCGTTAACGACCCCTAGCCCTTTTGCTATCCGAGTAATCAGAGAAGTGCACTCAACAGGCGCAGAGAACTTTATACTTTCTAACCATTTGCCTTATCATACATTTCACAGGAGCCATTTTGATAATCAATTCATCCCCCCTAATGGGTCTCAGATCACTTCTAGGAAACAAAGTCATAGCAATCCATTTGTGCATGAGCCTAAGTGTAGGATTATGGATATCATTCCTTCTAGGTTTCTTGCAAATTGGAGCACCAGAAATGTCTCCCAAAACCTATTTTTCTCGAACCCAGAATTCCTTTCTGGAGATCGATTTTACAGGAATCGTGAAAACCAAGAAGTGTACTTAAGCCTTTCCATGTAAGTGTGTTACTCCTTATGGAAAAAGTTGAAAGGAAATACAATCTTCTATTTCTTTCAAGTGCACAGGAAATTGCAAAGTAAGCAAACGAGAACCAGGCTCATCTACCACAGCAAATCTCTGCCAACCAACAGCTTTCCAAATAGAACGAAATTCAGCATTCATACCTATCTTTTTCAGCAGAGCTCCGGTGAGTATTCTCGCATGTGAGCATACTCCCGGTCGCTCAGCATGTAGTAGGCTTGCCTCTCCGATCACTGACAAGGTCGAGGTCGGTGTCCTTCAAGAGTTGTCACGGAGCTTCGGCGTCTTCCATCGAGGACATCAGCTAATGAACGAGTACTAGTCTCGTCATGATGGCTTGGTGAAGAGCCGGACCCCTTGAATAGTACGAGACAATCGCCTTCTCATTCTGTACAATGGAGCAAGGACGGACTAACTCGGCGGGGGTTAGGAAATGACAAGAATTTTACCCCCGCCGGTTAGTTTCACCAAAGCAACTTGTATATATGCAAACTAAGTGTTTGAATTTGAAGGAAACTATCAAAGCTTGAATGAACTTGAGAGCAAACTTTGGATAGGGAATGAAAATGTGTTGAAATGGGGGATGGAATTCCCTCTCTCAGGGCCGGCTGGCTTTTATAGGGTACCCACAACGGTCATAAATGACATGTGGGACCCACTAGACGTTGCCCTGCCAAAGTGGCAGGTAGTCGTTGCCAGGCCGGTTCGGCCGAACCTTGGTGGGCCCAACCGGCCGCACTTTCAGCCGTTGGATTCCAACGGTCAGTGTGGTTGTGGCATAGTGAATTTTCGTTGAAAATTATTTTGGTTTGCTCTAAAAATTCATTTGAAGAATTTCTCAAAATTCAAAAAATCCTAAATGCAATTTGAAATCCAAACATGTGGTGATGCAAAATTCAAAATGTTGAAAGCAAATATGCGGATACATACCAATTTACCTGTTGGCGAAGGTCGCGTCATTTAAAGTCCGACGTGCAAGACGTACCTCCTTCCTTGCTAGTTCTGCGGATTTCCACCCGTCTCCGGAGGTGATGGAGTGGGGCGTCTTTGGCTTCTTCCTCCACACCTTCCTTGATTTTGGTGCAGACGGCGGCTTCTTCTGAGCCAACTGCTCTAGCTTCTTGGCCGGTATTGAGGATTTTATCGGCGTCTTCCAATAACGGTTCCTGGGCATCGTTGTTTTCTTCTCCAGGAAATTCTGCATGAATTTCACCAAGCTATCCGTTTTGGGTGGCTCCACTTCGACCACTTGAATATTCTGCAGGTTTGGCCCGTACTTGATTCTAACCATGGAGCACTGTTCCGTCCTTGGTTGAAACTCAAACTTTTCCTCCTTCCTGTTGATATGGAAACGGATACTTCCTGTTCCCACGTCAATGTTGGCTCCCGCGGTGCTAAGGAACGGACGCCCTAGGATGAGCGGCGTCTCCTTCTCCATGTCCATGTCTAGCACTACGAAGTCAACAAGGATGAAGAAATCCCGTATCTTGACTGGCACATCCTCCGCTATCCCTGCCGGGTAACGGACTGACGAATCAGCCAGTTGAAGGCGCATCGGTGTCGGTGACAACACCGTGAAGTTGAGCTTGTCGAAGACGTCCTTGGGCATGACGCTGACACTGTCTCCAAGGTCGCACAAGGCCTGCTCGAACTGTTGTGCCCCGATCGAGCAGTTGATCATAGGGCACCCCAGATCTTCTTCTCCGGGAGCTTGTAGAGTATTACGTTGCTGCATTGCTCGTCAGCTTGACCACCTCTGTTGTTGGGAGTGGTCTCTCGTTGTTGAGTATGTCTTTGAGATAACGGGCATATGTTGGCACTTGCATAGCGTCCAACAATGGCACGTTGATGTGGATCTTCTGGATTACTTCAACAAAACGAGCGAATTGCTCGTCCACTGACGGTTTTCTACTCCATTGAGGGAACGGCAGCAACCGTGTGTCGCAGTACTCTTGAGGCACTGTCTTTTCTCGCTGAACCTCTTTGTCAGTCAAGTCATTAGATGGCGCTTTTCGTCTTATTTTGTTTATCCCATTAGTTCCTGCAGGGTTAGGATACGGCGGATCACGAGTGGATTTACCTCCCCTCGTCGTGATCGCCTTAACATTTTCAACGGAGGAGTCGGGCTGCCTTGGAATCCTCCAGTTTCATTTGCAGGGACTAAAGATGCTAACTGAGCTAGCTGGGTTTCTATCATTTTATTGAAGCTTAGCTGGTTTTGAAAAGTGGAAGCAAAGCCATCTAACTTAACACTTATGTTCTATAGGATCTTGTCATTGGCAGCAAGCTTTTGCTTAGCGCATCAATGGTTTTAGCTTGTGCAAAAACAAGATCCTTCAGGAGGGAGGGCTGGTTAGAAAAATTACCGTTGTTGTTGCCTCCTTGATAATATGGGCATGGTTGGTTCCACCCTTGACCTCCTTATGGACGATACCCATTGTTTGCCCATGTACATCGCCTCCTCACGGGTTTCCGGGCAATCATTCCCAGAATGACCCGTGTTGCCGCAGACCTCACACGTGACGTGTGAGTCCAAGGCCTTGACAGTGCCTTGTGGCCATTTCTCGTGGTCGTCCAAACGCTTCATGAGGAGGTCCAGCTTGGCAGCATGTAACTCCGTCTCCTTGACGGTGTGCATGCCTCGCTAACAGGTCTGGAGTCGTTCCTCGCTCCAACCCATATTGGAGACCATCTTCTCTATTAGATCAACGGCTCCTTGAACCGTTTTAGAAAAGAAAGCTCCTCCAGCTACCGCGTCTAGGTGATCGCGGGACATCGGGGTGAGACCATTGTAGAAGTTCTACAGGATTAGCCAGTTGTCCATCCCATGATGAGGACAGGCGGCTACGTACTCCTGCAGTCATTGTCATGCTTCAGGAATGGACTCGTCCCTCGTCTGCTAGAAACTGGAAATCCTTCCACGAAGGGCATTGGTTTGCCCATCGGAAGAAATTTCGAGAGGAATGCCGTAGAGCATTTGTCCCGGGTATTGACAGCAGCACGGTTGGCATAAAACCACTGCTTCGCTCTCCTGAGAAGGGAGAACGGAAACAGTCGTAGCCTGACGGCGTCGGGACTGACGCCCTTGATGGTGTACGTGCTACAGATCTCCAGGAACTGTTGGATGAGCATTGGCATCCTCATTAGGCTTGCCACAGAACGGGCTAGCCTGCGCCATCGTGATGAGGCTTGACTTCAAGTCGAAATCCATGTCCCCTATGTTGACCTGCGGCCCAATGGCCACATTGTCAGCCGAAGGAAGCAGCGAACTCGCGGAGAGTCTTGTTAGCCATAGTCTTGAAGGTCAGTGGCGCTGGTACGACTAGTTTCAATGTCGGTAGAGTTT